>NW_006204105.1:1903592-1924599 GCF_000334495.1 Tupaia belangeri chinensis
AGCAGGCTCATACCATATCACTCAGAAGGTAAGAAGTCAGTCCAGAAGTACAAAACCTTTGCTGCTTTTTTAAAAGAGTAATGCTTTTTTATCTGGACTAAACCCTAAGCAGCATTTTTTTTTTTAACTTTGTGACAGAACACATGCACTCATTGAAAAGAGAGAGAGAAGGCACTCCCCACCACATGCACCACTCCCCAGCACTAGCGCCCAACATGTTTTTCATTGTTTTTTTGGTTTTTGGGTTTTTTTGGAGAGGTTTTTGCTATAGGGTACATGCGCTCACCAGACACAGAGAGACAGAGAGACAGAAAGCGAGGAATCACCCCCCAGGGGAGATGGCCGTGCCGCAATCCCTTCTCCTCCATTCTCCTCTCAGGATCTTGGGCACGCACGCACCCGCGCCCAGCATGAATTTTAAGCCACCGGGTCCAGGACACGAACCACGGTCAACTACGTGGGAGTCCAGCGACATAGCCATTACGCCAACTGTTGGTCCCTCAACATGTTTTTTCAAACCTCTGGGTCTGATACTCAAAGGACATAGTCAGGCACATGGGGTCCCGGGCCTTACCCACCACCCCACCGGCTGCCCCGAGAAGCAGCACTTGGGAGACTCCACAAGCATTCCAATTTAGAAGCTCGGTATTGAAGACACATGACATGATCTCTGATTTTGCTTATATCAGCAACTCCACCAAGAGTTATCTGCTTTAAAACTGAATTCAACCAACCATGGTCACATTTTCCCCTCAAAATCCCAAGCAGGTGCCAGGTTCTTTCTTCCATGCTTACTGCAGACATTTCAAAGAATATTCTGCCAGCAGTAGTGAGGCCCAACAAAGAAGATATTCACAAATGAACGAAGCTTCTCCTCTCACCTCTACCTCAGTCTCAGTAATAACAAGTCACTCTAAGACCTAGTTTCTCTGCACTTCCACTTCCCCATACTGGGAAGTAAAAGTGATAATCCTGACTTACATACCAGGATCCATTAGCAAGATTGATTTCGAAACAGAAATTGCTGCTAAGATTTTGGCCAATGATTGCCATTTATATATACATGACTAGTACATTGGGCAAAAAAATTTTATTCATGTTTCATTAGAGAAGGAAATAGAGTGGCCCTTATATCAGAACAGATATAAATCCACAAAACCACAAACACTACATTCCAGAGTCTAAATTAAAAGACCCTTTTAGGATTCCTTGAGCTAGCTTGGCTCATGGTAAAAGAGAACATTTTGCCTTTTGATCTCTCCTGGATTGGGATGTCTACATTACAGAGCCTCTTTGGGCATATTTCTTCCAAGTCTTTTTCCCCATTTCAAAGGAACCCTACTATGAATACTAGAAAAGAACGACATTAAAGATGGAGCTATCAAGGTAATTATCTGTGGTTTTCACTCTTGCAAGACTTTTCTTCCAAAGAACTAAAAACAGTTTGACAAGAATCTCGGGAGAAAAACTAGATAATTGTGATCATTCCAAGGAGCAAAGTCTATGCACAGGTTAAGGACTTACATGCATCTGCTGCTGATATTCTTGGGAGACTTACCCAATGTATTAGGTTCTTCAGAGAAACAGAAGCAATGAAATATGTAGAGATATATGAGAGGATTTATTGTGAAATTGGCTCACACAAGTATGAATGCTAAGAAGTACAACAGTATGCTCTGTGCATGCTGGAGACCATGAATGCTAGTGGTATAATTCAGTCCATGTCCCAAGGCAGCCTGAGAACTAAGGGTGCTTACTGCTGTAGGCCCAAGGTCCAAGAGCTCTGATGCCTCGGAACAGGAAAAGATGGGTGTTCTAACTCAAGACAGCAAATTTTGCCTTCCTTCACCCTTTCCTATTCAGGCACACCCTCTCCAGAGTGGATGATGGCCACCCATTTTGGTGAGGACAGATTTTCATTACTCAGTCTGGCTGACTCAAATCCAAATCTTCTCCAGAGATACTCACCGACACATGCAGTCAGGTTGGCACACCAAATTATCCATCACACACAGTGATCTCAGGAAGTCAAGAAAAGCCAATGCTACAACCTACATCTGTTTTTACATCCCTTCTTATCACTTACAAACCCCAGCACAACTTTAATAAACATCATAAATTGGAGAGAAATCAAACTCACCTCAAAAGCTGATTTTTAATTGTCATGTTTTTTTTTTTTTTTTTTTTTTATGTCTTGTGGAATGTTAAAATGGTAAAAGTAAAATAAACAGTTCAAATGGTGGTAAAAGTGGTCAGGTGGTGCTCTATGGACAAACCCTACTTCCAACCCACTTTGACAACTCAACACAATGGGGGTAACTTGCCCTTGGTAAGTGCATTAACATTTATCAAAATAATGTCAGAAAGGCCAAGCTGCAGTGGAGCAAGTGGTAGAGATGCTGCTATGCAATGCTGGTGGCCATGTGAGAAGGCCCCAGGTTCATGTCCTGAGTACCTAAATACACACACTGCACCACAAGTGTGCCCACGATCCTCCCTTGCTGCAAGTCTGGGGGGAGAATCACAGTATGGCAATTCTATTAAGAGGCCTTCCCCAGGACCAGCAGGTGTCATGGTGGTTAAGGCACTGGACTCCCACATGGCCAACTATAGTTCAAGTCCCAGAACTGTGCTGAACCTTCACTTTCCCTCTCTGTGTCTACCTCTGGTCAAACTAAAAAAAAAAAAAAAAAAAAAAAAAAAAAAAAAAAAAGTAATAATAAATTAATTAAATTTAAATAATTCTAAAAATAAAAAAAGAGGCCTGCCCCCTTGGGCCAGCAGGTGGCATGATAGTTAAGGTGCTGAACTCCAACATTGCCAACTGTGGTTTGAGTCCCGGACCTGGTGGCTTGGTTTCTCATTTTCTCTCTCTCTCCCTTTTTCTCTCTGTCTCTCTGTGATAAGAACATGTGCCCTGTAGCAAATTTTAAATTAATAGTGATAAATAAAATTATATAATTATTTTGGGGAAAAAAGTGACCTTCACTCACTTCCTCTCTCTCAGGATATAAGTAAACTTAAAAAGAAAAAAAATAATGCCAGAAACTGGTCTAGAAACACCTGAAAAAGTATAGGAGAAGTTTCCTCAGAAACCCTCCTAACACACCTTAAAGATGCTGGTTCTCACTGTGTGTAAGCCACCATCTGAAATATCCCGTGACAGTGTTTTTGCAAGTATGGTCTTCAGACTGGCAACACGACCAGTATCTGGGCACTGAGGAGTGCACCATGCCCCGGTCCTGCTTTAGACAGACTGAATAGGAAACTTGGAGGATGAACCTAGAAATCCATATCATAGCCTTTCAAGTGATGCTGATGCATGCTAAACTTTATATAATTCATTGTAACTTTATATAAAAGCTTCAAATTCTCTCATTTAATCCCCATATGCCAGTAAATCGATTTTATTATCAACCTCATATCCCTAAGGCTGAAACAGGCATAGGAAGTTGAATGACTTGCACGACATAGTTTAGATTCTAAGGGCTAGAGACAGGAGTTGAAACCAAGATCATCTGACGAAGAGTCCCATTACACTGTATTGGTCCCCCTCACACAGTGTCTTCTGGTCTGTAAGGGAACAGTGTGCTCTAAAGCAATGCTGTCCAATTCGGTACATATCTACTTACATTTAAAGTGATCAAATACTTTGCTTCTTTAGCCACACTTTCAAGTGCCCAGTATCTTCATGTGGCTGGTGCCCACCGTATCAGATAGCATGGATGAAGAACTTCTTTTAGACACTGCTTCTTTAAGACAGTCAACTTGGAATAGCTAAGTGCATACAGTTCAGGACTCTTCCTGGAAGGCTCTTCAACTAGAGAAATCCTGAAGACAGTAAAAGGATTAGTCGGAAACAACAGGCCAGAGCTCCCCAAACAGTACTTATTAAGAAGAGCTGGCAGGTTTTGTATACTTGCTATATGCCGGGCGCTTTGTAAGCATACTTACATTGAATATCTCCTTTAATACAAGGCTTGTATACCAGCCCTAAAAGATAGGAACTATCAATACCACTTTTTCAAGAGAACAAGATCTGGCCACTTATCAAGAGTCACACATTAATTTGTTGTCTCTGGTTTCTCCTAATTAGGAATTTTTTTCTAGAGAGATTTTTTGCCATGGGACATGTGTGCTTGCTGGAGAGACAGAGACACAGACAGAAAGCGAGATATTACCCTCCAGAGAGGATGGCCATGCCACAATCCCTTCTCTATTCTCTCTGGATTTTGGGCACACACTCACATGTTCCTAGCGTAAGTTTCAAGCCACCAGATTCGGGACTTGGACCACAGTCAGCCATGTGAGTCCAGCAACATAACCACTGCGCCATCTGCTGGCTCCCTATTAGGAATTTGAACTTATGTGCCCTTTCACCTAGTCTAGTACCTTCTCAATACTGCCATCCTCTCCTGCATGTCCTACAATGTTTCTAGCCCTTACATCTCCCACCCTTCCTCTGTTTCTCCTCTGCTTCTTCCTTCAATGCTCTCATAATTATTCTCCAAAGATCTTCATTCACGCACACTGTTCACAGTACAGCCTTTGGGTTGCTTTCTGTCGCACACTTGGTTTTCTTTTCATGCACTGCATCAAGTGCAGAGCGCCTGCGTTGCTATTAAAGGGAACGATTGTGCTATGTGGTCGTTTCCCTTTCACTTGAGGAGTCTGTTTCTGTGTTCTCATTGGCTCTGTGTTTCTCCTTGTGTTATCAACATTTACTTTTCACTCTGTCAACCGAAGGGTCTTTCGACATTTTTTTGCTGGGAAGAGTTCATCTCTCCCTGAGATTGACCTGAAAACAGATTGCCCATCACTAGCTCTTAACATTGTCAAACTCCGCCAAACGCGGAACAGCCTGGAGGCTTTACTGTTAATCGTGTTAAGCCCTCCTATGTTAACCCTCAATGATTCTGTTGTGCTGGCTAGGCAGGGATTATCTTCTTTCTCTAGGAAGGAAACTGGCGTTCAGAGCATTAGTGACTTATCCTCAGACATGTAATTCAACAATTTGACAAATGTTTATGTAGAGCTTATTCCGTGAAAGACACAGGGGAAATACAATACGCCTACAGTTAGAAGGCACACAGAGACACTAACTAGCAAATTCTGGTTGAACATGGGAATGAGAGATTAACAAGGGTGTTTAGGGAAGGAATACTATAGATATGGGAGAGGAGACATGGCTTTCCACTCAGGAACCAAGATACGATAGATATGGGATAGGAGACATGGCTTTCCACTCAGGAACCAAGACACAAAAACACAGAGCGTTCAGAGAAAAGCAAATCCATAGAGTATGAGTGCAGACTGAGAACAGGAGGAGTAGTGAACTCTGTGAAACTGTCAGTATTTGAACAATATTTTTACCAAGAAAGCTGGCAATTCCACGTGGGTCAATCGAATATACTCAGTGACCAAGTATTTGTGGAGCACCTGTTTTGCAGGCACTTTCTGAGCACCAAGAATTAGAAATGAGACAGAGTGGGGCCAGCAGGTGGCTCGGTGGTTAAGGCACTGGATTCCCACATGGCTGACCATGGTTCGAGTCCCAGACCTGGCACTTTGTTTTCTCACTTCCCTCTCTGTACCTCTGGTGAATGCACCTGCCCTATAGCAAATTTTAAAATAATAATAATAATTGGGACCAGCGGTTGGTGTAGTGGCTATGTTGTTGGACTCCCATGTAGTCGACCGTGGTTGAGGTCCCAGACTTGGTGGCTTAAACTCACACCAGATGCGTGTGTGTGTGTGCCCAAGATCCTGAGAGGGGAACAGAGGAGAAGGGATTGCGGCGTGGCCACTGCCCTGGGGGGGTGGTGGTGGTGATTTCTTGCTTTCTGTCTCTCTGTCTCTCCCTGTCTTTCTGGCAAGCACACACACCGTATAGCAAAAACCTCTCCAAAATAATAATAATAATTAATAAAATTAAATAATTCAAAAAAGAAAGAAATGAGACAGTCTCTATACTCAGACTTCATATCCATGTGAAATGGACACAGAAAGCCAGTGAGAGGTAGAATAAAAACTATCAGATGATGTGATTAGTTAGACTCTATTTAGAATAAACCAGTCTGATTTTTACAGATTTCTTCTTTCCAGTAATAGTTTAGGAACCAGCAGGTGGCATGATGGACTCCCACATGGCTGACTACAGTGCGAGTCCTGGACTCGGCAGCTTGAAATACACACAGATCACATGTGCATGTGTGCCCAAAATCCCAAGAGGAGAAGGGATTGCAGCATGGCCATCCCTCTTGGGAGGGTGATACCTCGCTTTCTGTCTGGCTCTCTAGTGAGGGCACACGCCCTACGACAAAAGTCTCTCTTAAAAAATGAAAGTTGAAAATGCAGGTTCTTCCTGGGAAGAAAGCCATGACCTGTTTCCTGCCCATGAGTGTATGATGAGGATGTCTGTGCCTGATTCTTACCAGCAGATCTCCGCTGCCAGCCTGGCCCTCAGGCAAGACCACTGACAGCAGTTCTTGGTGGAATTCTCGGTTACCCCGAAAGTTCCCTGAATTTATAGTAGCCTCCCTAAAAGAGAGGGTTCTGTGATGACGCAAAAGGCAAAAAGAAGCAAAAACTGTGACTTATCCAAGAACTAACCTTGGGGGAGACCTGTCCCACCACGGGCAGACAGTGAGTGAGCAAGAGGGGTATTGTTCCTCAGCAACACTCCAGAAGAAAGTTCTTGCGCTGGAAGGAGAGGAGAGTATTCATGAGAATACAAGGCCATGGAGTTGTTCTATGAGTGTCTCCTTCTCCCATACAGAAATATTAACAAATAGTGTAGAATTCCTGGGGTTGCTGGCTCCTCAGTGATTCCTATTATTCTTTCGTTACTTTTTGTGCTTGCCTTTGTATGTGCTGTTTTCCAGTCACATTTAAAGCACTCCCCAGCCTCAGTTCAAAGAACGGAATTCCCTGCTCAGTCGCACATTTCCATGCAACGGCCATGTGCTTTTGCCTCTGGGGCACAGGGAACTCCGTTCTCTTCCCCTCTCCCCGGACCTAAACTGATGCCCACTCCAGCTCCTGCAGCTCCTTCTCTCACCCCTTGCTTTTCTTCTCAGTCGTCACAGAAACAAACTAAACAAACCTCTTCCTGAGATCTTTTCACTTTGCACGCTCTTCTAGCCAGGACTTCCTAACTCTCGCCCGTGCTGTTGGCCACCATACAAAATGCTCCTGTCAAGATCTTCCCCGGGACCAGCAGTTAGTGTAATAGCTATGTTGCTGGACTCCCACATAATCAACTGCAGTTCAAGTCCCTGACCCGGTGGCTTAAACTCACCCTGGGCGCATGTGCGTGCGTGCCCAAGATCCCGAGAGGAGAATGGAGAGGAAGTGATTGCAGCGTGGCCATCCCCCCTGGGGAGTGATTTATCACTTTCTGTCTCTCTGTCTCTGTCTTTCTGGCGAGCGCATGTGCTCTATAGCAAAAACCTCTCAAAAAAATAAAAAAATAAAAATAAATAAAAAATAAAATAAAGAACTTCCCTGAGTCCTGTGTAGGTTTCAGAAGCTCTTCCACAACTCCCTCGATCTCTAACATCACTGCAGCCAAGGCAAGCCGCCTCTACATGTTCATGTGTGCCTGGGCTTCTGTGTCCTTACGTCCTCCGCACTGTTCCACAGAAGCCACCACTGTGCCTCACTCCTACTCACACTCATCCCATTGTCGTTTCTGCTCCAGACACTGTCCTGGCTTCCACGCCATTTCTCATGCCTTCCTCTACTCCGGACCATCACACCAGTGTTCCCTCATGCCGTTCTCGCAAGGAAAGCCCACGCCCCTTTGATGTACATGCCGAGGTAAATGGAAGGCCTTTTGTCTTTTGATCCATATGAACACCAAATTGACTTCTGTGTTAAGCATAACTGCTTCCTCATCTCACTCCACACCCTCCCCCACCAAAACAGGTCCTCACTAAGTTTTGGTGGAGCGCAGAGCCCCAGGTAGAAACTGCATGTCCCAGCCTACCCTGTAACATGTTACCATCCTGTGAATTGTTTCTAGGCAAGGGGGTAAAAGCAAAGTGCCGCATGCAATTTCCAAGTCATATCTGTTGTTGTTGCTGAGCGTTGTTTTTTTATTTTTTCTTAATTGTGCTACAGGGCATGTGTTGTCACCAGAGAGATGGAGAGAGAAAGTGAGAAAGCGCCCCCCCAGGGGCGATGGCCACACCACAAGCCCTTCTCCTTCATCTCTCCTGTCGGGATTTTGGGCACGCATATGTGCCCAGCATATTTCTCAAGTTGCTGGGTCTGGCATTTGAATTGCTCAGTCAGCCATGCGATCCAGTAACCACCACACCGCCAGCCAACCCTCCAGTCACATCTTTTCAAAAAAAAAAAAAAAAAAAATTACTTCCCTTTGCTCCCACACCCTGGAATGCCATGTTTGTGTCATCGAGGGAAGTCGGACTAGAAAAATGGGCAGTTGTTCACTCCACCCGGGGACCTGCACTCAGCAAACCTGCCTACCTCTGGACTGTTAAATGATAAATAACATGTTTTATTTAAAGAGATTTTTCCCCTGGGTGGGGAGAGACAGAGACAAAGACAGCAAGAAGGAAAGTGCGAAATTACCCCTGAGGGTGGAGGGTAGATGGCGATGCCACGATTCCTTCTCTTCCTCGGATCTTGGGAACACATACACATGCGCCCATCATCATTTTTAAGTCATGGAGTCCAGGACTCAAATCATGGTCAGCCATGTGGGAGTTCAGTAAAGTAACCGTTACGCCATCTGCTGGTCCCATGTGGTAAGTAACTTTTAGCCTATAGGAGTGGCTTTTTCTTGGGATTTGTGTGTTACAGAATGTTAGGTACTATCCCACCTCACATGTTAATCTTACCAGCCTCTTTGTCTGTCCTCCCATCAGGTTACTTCAATTCAAAGCAGTCGACATTCAGTGAGAGCCTTTTCTATACTGAGGCAGTGGTTCTCCAAGTGTGGCTCCCAGTCGAGCAGCTTCGGAATCATGCGGCAACTTGTTAGAGATGCACATCTATAGACTTCGCCCACCTCCTACTCCATGAGAAACTGAAAGTAGTACTCACTAGTCAGTTTTAACAAACACTCCAGGAGATCTTGATGTACAGATGTTTGGGAACCACTGTGCTGGGGTAAGGGTGGGAGATGAAAAATGAACAGAAACCAGCCTATGTCCTCACGGAGTGTGTGTTAGAGAGAGAAACAAATGGATAATCAGTCGTTAAAAATGTAATTTGAAAATGTTGTATCCTTTTTCATCAGATACACTTAAAACAATTTAGCTTACATTGCTTTTGTTTGTACGTGTTATTTATAGATAGCCCAAAATTTTAGGTCATTTGGGTCTATGCAAATCCTAAAAGGGGAATTAAGTGAAGTTACATTATTTAGAAAGAGTGAACAGAGATTTGATCACCAATATTAGAATTAATAAGGATTTCCTAAAGCCAAGAGAGACAAATAAGAAGGAGGGAGTTGTTTTACACAGTGGGTAGTAAAATTACAGTACTTATTACCCTGTAAAGGGTTATATGGCCTAGAAATAAAAACAGTTCAGCATGGATTAAATTTATGAGTGAGAAAGTCATAAAATTGCATTAAGCACAAGTTAGGAATGTTCCAATTATTTCTGAAAGTGTCTGATGTCAAGAACGTAGAAGAAAGCTACCACCTTTGCCATCACCACTCTCATCATCACAACCTTCAGTACTCACTAACGGAGGCCTGACGGCGTGAGCCAACGTGTAGTGCGTAGGCTGGCAAGCAGCTATCCCAGCATAAACACTCTGGTTTCGGTATGTTTTGCATGAAACCTGTGCATCCTTCAGATTTAATGGATGATGAAAGTAGAGGGGAAAAGTGATACAATGGATGCAATTCACACATGCACATAAAGATAGGAGATTAAAGCTAGTTTACCATTATTCCTTTTTTCTTTTTTATAAATTTTTTGCTATAGGGTATGTGTACTCTCCTGAGAGAGAGAGAGAAGGAAAGTGAGAAATCACCACCCAGGGGCATGGTCATGTTGCAATCCCTTCTCCTCCAGTCTCCTCTCATACACACGTGCCCAGCATGATTTTCAAACCACCAGGTCTGGGGCTTGAACCATGCAATCAGCCATGTGGGATCTAGCTGCCTTAACCTCTACGTCACCTGCTGGCCTCATGTTTATCACTCTTCTTTTTTTAATAATTATTTAATTTTATTTATTATTATTGTTTTTTAATTTGCCATAGGGTATATGCATTCACCAGAGAGAGAGAGTAAGAAAGAAAGCTGCCAGATCCAGACTCAAACTAAGGCTGGCCATGTGGGAGTCCAGCACTTAAACCACCATGCCACTTGCTGGCCCCATATCATTGTTCTCGTTAGCAAGAAACAACTCAGGTCATTTAAATCTGCAGATAATGCATAACCTAAATAAAATATTGTTACTAGAAACAGCAAATTGATGTTAAATCTTTGGCATAGAAGTGCTAGGTCAGGGGCCAGCTCAGGGGCATGGTGGTTAGGAACTAGATTCCTACATGGATAACTATGGTTCGAGTCCCAGACTGGTGACTTACTTTCTCACTTTCCCTCTCTCTCTCTGTCTCTCTCTGGTGAGCACGTGTCTTATAACAATTTTTAAAATATATATATAGTAATAATTAATAAAATTAAGTAAAGTAATTCTTTTTTAAAATATCTGATCTTGGGGCCAGCAGGTCAGGTGTGGTGGTTACAGGTGCTGGACTTCCACATGGCCAATCGCAGTTCGAGTCATAGACCCAGCGGCTTGCTTTCTCTCCCACTCCCTCACTCACTCCATCCCTCTTTGGTCAAATTAAAATAAATAAATAGGGACCAGCAGTTAGCATAATGGCTATGTCGTTGGACTCCCATGTAGTCAACCACGGTTCGAGTCCCAGAACTGATGGCTTAAACTCACGCCAGGCGCGTGTGCATGTGTGCCCAAGATCCCAAGAGGAGAATGGAGGAGAAGGGATTGCAGTATGGCCATCCCCCCTGGGGGGTGATTTCTCACTTTCTGTCTCTCTGTTTCTCTCTGTCTTTCCGGCAAGAGCACACGCGCCCTATAGCAAAAAACTCTCAAAAATAAATAAATAAATAATAAAAATAAAGTTAAATTTTTTAAATAATTATTTTTTTAAATTTATTACTTATTTTTTAAAAAATCTGATCTTACTGCCTTGAAGGGAAAATTAAAAAAAAAAAAATAGAAAGTGTTAGCTCATCCAAAAAGAGGCCAAACTTAGGACTGCGGACTGTTGGTGATAAGAAGAGGCAGTAGTTAGCATTGCCCAGTTTCCCTAAAACTGTACATTTTAAGGAGAAAGGGTTTATTCCTCTACACACTGTTAGGAACACAAAAGTCATTCTATGATACATAGTCTGCTGTTTGCTGCAAACATCGTTTTAGCTCTGGATCATACATTTTTAAGACTTTTGCATGTGCCTTTAAAATACTAAGTGATTTGATAAGATACAGCCACTTTATCTTCTTTTTTCCTTTAAAAATAGTTTATCCATCTCCTTTCTATCTGAAATAGAAAGTGGAATCAAAAGTATTTAACAGTCTGGAGGCCAAGGAGATTTTTATTGCACTTTATTGAGAGTGACTTGAACTGTGAGAGCAGGCTTGCTCTGTAAGGGTCCAGCAAGCCCCACTGCTGCCTCCCCCCACCCTCTAGCAAGGACTCACGTTACAAGAATTATATTTGTGACATGCTCCTATTGGCTGACCAGGCCCAACAGGCCCCAGGGCACGGCAGGCAGGTTAACTCCTTCTTGATCCTCAGGAACCTTCCACAAGAGGGCTTTTGTGACTCCCAGAGGTCTCCTCATACCTTTCAAATATGTGCCTAATATAAAGAAATGTTTGCTAAAGTATAACCATATTTTATCTTCACAAACCTACATAATACGTGGAAGGGTTATCCCCATATTAGATACGTTTTCCCTAAGTATTTTGTTACCAACTAATCTGTTTATTGCAGTTGAAGTCCATACCATAAATGACCATCTCTTTTTAATCTTATAGGTACTTATTTGTAAGTGTCTTTGAGCACAGATTGTTGCAAAAATATTGGGGAAAGGTCAACTCCGAGGTGCCATGGTAATTCACTGCTCAAAGAGAAGCTGGATCCCTCATGACGGCCAGTGTTCAAATCCCTGGCCCAGAGAGCATGAAATAGACTAAGAACACACACAAGAACCCGGATCCAACAGGCCAAAATACCAGAAGAAGGGGATCTTGGTATGACCAGACTCTGGGGGTGTGTGTGTTGATTTTTGATACATTTGTGAAGGTAGAGCTGACAGGATTTGTTAATAGATTGGTTATGATATTTGAGAGAGAGAAAAAAAAAAGTTTATGACTTAAGAGTTTTTGTCCTGAGAAGTTAGATGGATGGAGTTACCATTTACCAGGCTAGAAAAGACTATAGGAGGAGCAGATTTAGAAAGATAGGGAGTTAAGTTTTAGGTTTTTGGAGATATTGTGAGCAACTGGATATTTAAAACTAGAAATCGGGGAGAGATTTAGGCTGCAGGTATCAATTTGGGAGTCATCAATATAAAAATGGTGTTTAAAGCTAAGAGTCACTTTCTGTAGGCCCTGGTGGTTGCTGTCAAAATGGGCACGTTTATGAAACCCAGGAAAGTGGTGCTGGTCAGATACTACACCGGACACAAAGCCGTCATCATAAAGAACATTGATGATGACATCTCAGACACCCCCACAGCCACACTCTGGTGGCTGGAATTGATTGCTATCACCACAAAGTGACAGCTGCCATGGGCAAGAAGAAAATCACCAAGACGTCAAAGATCAAGTCTTTCGTGAAGGTTTATAACTACAATCACCTCCTGTCCACAAGGTACTCTGTCGATATCCTCTTGGACAGAACGGTGGTCAACAAGGATGACTTCAGAGACCCAGCTCTTAAACACAAGGCCCAGCAGGAGGCAAAGGTCAAGTTCAAAGAAAGGTACAAGACAGGCAAGAACAAGTGGTTCTTCCAGCAGCTGAGGTTTTAGGTGTTTTATGTTTTGGTCACTAAAGAACAGGGGGAAAAATCTATGCGTCTTCATAAAAATCTCTAAATGAGGGAGTGTGGATAGAGAAAAGAGGTCCAAGGCTGATCCTGTCTGGAGGTAGAGAGAAATGAGAAAATATGCCACACAGAGACAGAGAAAGAAAGGCCAATGTGATATAAGGAACACCAGGGGACGGTGCTACCCTGGAAGCCAGATGGAAAAGTTGTTTTCAGGGTGAAAGTCAGTCTGCAGACCTGGAGTAAACTGAAGTCTGGTAAAGGACTGTAGAGTTCAGCAATGTGTGGGTCACTGGTGACCTCAATCAATCAAAGCAGATTGGGTAAATGGCAAGCAAGTCTAACTGAACATATTTAAAAGAGAATGGAAGGAGAGAACCTGAGACAGGGTCCTTGATAACCATTTCAAGTATTTCTGAGAAACGGAGCAATGCAACTGTATTATGAAGTCAAGAGTTTTGATATTTTTTAGGATGGAAGAAGTAATTGCATATTTGTATGTTGATGGAAATACCCAGTGAAGAGGGAAAGGGGGTGATGATACAGCAGTAAGAGAGGACAATTACTGAAGCAATGCCCTTTATCCAGAACTTACGTAAATAGGTTGGATTTGGATGGGAAGCCAGAAAGAAGAGAAGGAAGATTATATGGACACATAGGCAAATGGATTTTTACACGTGGTAAAAAAACAAGTCAAAGTTCCTTTTGCTGCTTTAGTTTTCTTAGTGAAATAGGAATCAATGTCCTCAGCAGAGAATGAGAATGGGGGAAGACAGGCTAGAAGTTGGAGGAGAGAAGAGGAGGTGTGAAATAGTCATGTAGGGAAGAGGGAAAAGACTAGGGACAGGCAATAGGACAGCCAGGCAGCAGGACAGCCAGGCAGCAGTTAAGGGCTCTCTGGAGGCTACAGTGAGAGTAGTCGGCACTGTTGATTTCCTCAGTGGCATTCCACTGTGAGGGTGTAGGCAGAGTGTAGGTTAAGCTGGACTTAACCTGGGGCTGGGCTTTGCCAGGCGATTGCCACAAAGGCCTGAGGGGTAAAGGACCTGAGTACATATGCCAGGGTGTGAGTACAACAATGACTCGTGTTATCCAGACTGGACAAGAGTGAAATGAGGATGTAAGGGGTGTGGAGACAGTGGGAAGATGGTAAAAATCAACACATTGAAAGTCCCAGTGGTGTCGAAAAATTGAGGGAGTTAACGGGAAAGACAGACAATGTTGGTCAGAAATCGAGAACTTGAAATCCAGACTATGGGGGCGCAACTCTTGGTAATGACAAAATCTGTGGTATGGCCCAGGGAATGATTTTTGATGTAGGATGATGGAAAACATGAGCTCTGAAGGAGTGAAGGTCAAAAAGGCTAGGGTGTTGCATAGATCATTTACTTCAACATGAAACCACAAAAACTATGCCAGGAGAACCACCAGGGGCAAAGAAAGTGAGCCAGGAAATCAAATCCTCAAGAAATGAAGGAGAGTGTAGGCTGATGGCATGAGTTCCAACACCAGGGGCGTTAGGGAGGCTTGAGGGACAGCCATCTGAAAGAATCATTGCCAAACAGATACTTTGTCCATACCCAGCTGTAGTGTGTAGGCTGGAGCACAAGACCCCCTCCCCCTCTCTAAGGCTACCTGGGTAGCAGGCTGGGTTGGGTCATGGGGGTGCAGCTCTTCCTTGGCTCTTCCTTTGGAAGATTTTGTTGGGGGTGTTTGGTTGGCCAACAGCTGCATTTCTTAAACAATAGATGCTCTATTATCATTTAAGTCATCAGCAAACTTTGATCATTTCCTTGCCCTGACTATTCTGATTCTTAAGCTAAAGTATTTGTTTCTGTTGTTTTGTTTGTGTTTGAGAGATGGATAAGAAGGAGAAGTGACTTACATACAGCTCATTGAATTCAATTTTTCTAAAACCTTTCTAAAATATCTCAGAAACTTCCAGATAGGGACGCTCTTTCTTTGAAACAAGAATGCCCAGAGTATCCACGGCCCTCCAGGCAGACTCATTGCCTCTGGGAATCTGCTTTGGTTTCTTGGGTCTGCTTTGTTTTTGAGGTCTGGAGCCACTGGATCTGGTTGGGACAAGCTCACAGTTGTTTAGGCCGCTTTGGTTGCTGTGTGTTCCATCGCAGGGACACCACTGAAATGATACCCTTCCTCTAGGCCTCAGCCTGGGCAGCTATGATTTCTGGGACTACAACCATGCTAGCTGGTGAGAGGGAAAAGAATATTAGAGTGAGTGATACTGCAGAGTCTCTTATATGACTGGATTTCCAAAAGAAGTAACTCTTCCAAAAGAAGCATTCCAGAAATATTTTGAGCAATCATTTGAATATGTTATTGAATCTCTGAGTCACTTCTTTTATGTTTTTAGAGAGATTTTTGCTATAGGACATGTGGGCTCACCAAAGAGACAGAGACAAACAGAAAGTGAGAAATAACCTCCCAGGGTGTATGGCCATGCCACAATCCCTTCTCCTTCATTCTCTTCTCGGGATTCTGGGCACATACACACACACCCAACATGAATTTTAAGCCACCCGGTGCAGGACTTAAATGGTGGTTGACTACATGGGAGTCCAGCGATGTAAGCATTATGCCATCTACTGCTCCCTGAGAGGATACATATATATATATATATATATAGAGAGAGAGAGAGAGAGAGAGAGAGCTAGATATAGATGCACACACACACACACATTTAATATTTATTTAGTTCCATTTGTTACTATAATTTTTTTATTTGACCAAAGAGAGGTGGAGAAAGAGAAAGGGAAAGTGAGAAAGCAAGCCAGGAGGTCTGGGACTCCAACTGCGGTCCGCAATGTGGGAATCCAAAACCTTTAACCACCATGCCACCTGCTGGCCCCCCTGAGAGGATATATTAAGGGTGGCTCTTCTCTAATTCCTTTTGACCAAACAGTATGCATTTATAGGAAAGACTATCACAGATGTGCTAGAATAAGGCCAAACTAACACCCAAGTGCATGGAACCTATGCACTGATCTCATTAGTACCCTCTTAAACCCACCAGGCTCACCAGTCATCACAGCTTACAATGAAGCAGCTAGAAAAGCTATAGGGCCTGGCAGGTGGAGTGGTGGTTAAGGGTGCTAGACTCTCACATGGCCAACCATGGTTTGAGTCCTGGCCCCAGCTTGCTTTCTCATTCTCTCTCTCTCTCTCTTTCTTTCTCCCTCGCTGGTCAAATTAAGTAAATAAATAAAGTTATATAAAAGAATTATTAAAAATAAAAAAGACAGAAAAGCTATAGGGGAGGTGGGGGAAAGAAGGCAGCACAGAAGAGGCATCATCAGCTCAACTAATCTCTTCCTCTGTGCTTTCATACCCTAAGGAGGGAGATAGGGAGGGAAAGGTGGGGAGGATAATGCAGGAGATCCAACCCAGTGGGAAGAGGTGTTTGAACAGAAATTTCCCTACCCTTCAACCATGACTGCTTGTCTGCAGGATATGTGGCACTAACCAAAGGGATACTTGCACATTAAATTTCACTTAAGATGTTCTTTTTTTTTTTTTTAAGAGGTTTTTGCTATAGGGTGCGTGCACTTGCCAGAAAGACAGAGAAAGACAGAGAGACAGAAAGCGAGAAATCACCCCCCGGGGGGATGGCCAGGCCACAATCCCTTCTCCTCCATTCTCCTCTCAGGATCTTGGGCACACACGGAAATGCACCCAGCGTGAGTTTAAGCCACCGGGTCTGGGACTCAAACCACAGTTGACTACATGGGAGTCCAGCGACATAGCCATTATGCTAACTGCTGGTCCCAACATGTTGTCTCTTAAGCTGAGTCCTTTTTTATGGTTTTTTAAAGATTTTTTGACATAATGCATAGGGTACATCTGCCTGGAGAGAGACAGAGAAAGAGGGAAAGTGAGAAATCACCACCACCACTCCCTCCTGGAAGGGATGGCCAGGCCTCAATTCCATGTCCCTTCTCCTCTCAGGATTTTGGGCACACACACATGTGCCTGGTGTATTTTTGAAGCTGCCAGGTTTGAGACTTGAACCACAAAGTTAGACATGTGGTATCCAGCCTCCTTCATCACCACACCACCTGCTGGCCCAAGCTGAGTCTTCTACACCATACTCTAAAATGATTGATCAAGGTACCCGGTAATAAATGCAAGCCATTATATATAAAGAACGTATCAACATTGAGTCTCTGATTTCAGTATGTTACAGTTTAGCTGAGGAGACAAAACAAATCCATTAAACATAGTCCCTCATAATCTTACCGAAATAGTTTTGCTTTATAAGTCATATTAGGATAAGAAATGCATCATGGAAAGCTGTTTAGTTGAATAGATCAGATCCTTTTTGTGCTGTTCTGCTTTAGGCCTCTCAAACATTCAATTAGCAAATATTTACTGAGTACTACCTGTTATAAACAAGGCATTGTACAGGGCTTAAGGAAAAATAACATACCAAGGATTTTAATAAGTCTCACTAACCACCATTATTACCACTGCCCCCCAAAGAACATCATTCAGTGTGGAGTGTTCCAAACAATTTTTTTAAAAAAAAATATTTGGTTACTATTGTCCTTTTTCCCTCCTGGCCTGCCTTTTCAATCCTAGTATAAACTACTAAAAGGGTCTAGCAGGTGTTGTTGTGGTTAAGGCACTGAATTCCCACATGGCTATCTTTGCAGTTTGAGTCCTGGACCTGGTTCCTTGAAAACAATGCCAGGCACAGGACCAGCAGTTAGCGTAATGGCTATGTCGCAGGACTCCCATGTAGTCGACCGTGGTTTGAGTCCCGGACCCAGTGGCTTAAAAGTCCTGCCGGGCACATGTGCGTGCATACCCAAGATCCCAAGAGGAGAATGGAGGAGAAGGGATTGTGGTGTGGCCATCCCCCTGAGGGGTGATTTCTCACTTTCTGTCTCTCTGTCTCTCTCTGTCTGGCCAGCACACGCGCCCTATAGCAAAAGCCTCTCAAAACAAACAAACAAACAAAAAAACCAATGCCAGGCGCATGTGTGTGCATGCCCAAAATCCTGAGAGGAGACTGAGGGAGAAGGGACTGCAGCGTGACCATCCTTCCTGGGGGGTGATTTCTCACTTCCCATCTCTTACAAGTGACGAGCCCCATGGCAAAAACCTAAAAAAGTTTGTTAAGAATAAATGGATTTGGCACTCTCTCCCACCCCCAGAAACATGAAACAGGAAGACTCTGTCTGGCCTGGGGGTTCCTGCTCTTTTGGAAGCTCTCAGTTGGTCTTTAGCAGCCATGATGACATAAGAGGAAATTACACTCAGAGGCAGAATTCAGTTTCTTCATCTTTCTTCTTTCTCTAGAGCAAGAAGCTAGGAGCCCATGGAGGATCTAATATCAAAAGGAAGAGGGTAATACCACTACATGGAGAGGAAAAAAAAAAAACAATTACCAAATTTCCTGAATAGTAAACAGCTTAGAAAAAAGCAGAAGAAGAAAAAGCTG
This sequence comes from Tupaia belangeri chinensis, assembly GCF_000334495.1. Taxonomy (NCBI): domain Eukaryota; kingdom Metazoa; phylum Chordata; class Mammalia; order Scandentia; family Tupaiidae; genus Tupaia; species Tupaia belangeri. The sequence goes on from NW_006204105.1 coordinate 1,922,128, forward strand.
AACACTTTGATAGCATGGCCCCTGGTCTGCTGGTGAATGCCTTCAGGATTATATCACCAGGCTGACTCCAGCCCTGTACTATTGTTTCTGAGAGAGGAAACTAAGAAGATGGGGGGAAACGGAAAAAAAAAAAAAAAAAGGAGGTGAGCGAGAGCGTACTTTTGCCTTGAGGGGCGGAGAATCTGACTTTTGAAAGTGCAGTTATCAAGTGGTGGAGGTAGTAAGTCTAGAAAGACAAGTTGAACACGCTAGCAGCGTCTGTGGGCGGCAGGTTCCTGGGGGCCTGTTTCTCCTTTTCTTGGGGGATTAACGTAAACGTTTGGAGTCAATAACTTTTCTGCCACCGATGACATGAGCTCAATAGAGAAAGCAACCTCAACTATGCAGAAATGTTATTGCTGAAAAACATCACCTGGGGGCAGTCTTGTGACTGTGAAACAGCGTCTGCTGCGCGGGAGCAGGTTTCCCCTTTTTTCGCGGAGGGCTCCGTTTCCGTCTGCGGTCGAGAGCGAGCAGATCGGGCGGCGCAGAACTAAGGCTTACGGTCTCCTCAGCCAGCCAGGAGGCGAGGCCACGCGAATGCAAAGGCCGTTGTCCGACAGTCACCGAAGTTTCCGTCTGCGTCTTAGAAACGGAAAGCCTCAAAAGCAAGGCAGGGACTGCAGACACTGAGGGTCCTAGCCCCTTAACGACCTCCGCTCGGACGGAGAGCTCGCTAGAGGCCAGGATTCCCGAACCCCGGGGCTTACGGAAACTCCCCATCCTGGATCGTGCACGCACTCACCGAGGACTTCCTGCCCCGCCCTGGCGCGCCGGGTCAGCCCTTTCTGTTGAGACCCCTGGTTCCCTCCCACGACCCCGTGGACCTTGTTAATAAAGGAAGGGCCGAGGCGAGAACCCCGCTTGGCCGCTGACTCCTTGGAGCCGAGGACACGTCGGCTCCGGCTCCGCGGCCTGCCCCTCAAAGAGTAGCTACGCCCAGAGTTAGAAGCAATGATGCACAGGCAAGCGAGCGCCTTGGTTCGCGCTCCACGTGTTTTCCGGCCCGAATCTGGGCATCTAGCGGGTGCCTGGGATGCAGAGCTGGCGCGGGACGTCCGCCGCTTCCCAGGGCCGGCCAGGCCAGAGCGAGCTGCGGCGCGGCGTGGTGCAGCCAGGCGGGAGCCCGGCTCCCCGACGGCACCCTGCGCAGCCAGGCCGCCAGACTACCAGAACCCTTCGGGCTGTTTCCGGTTCAAGTTTTACGTCTGAGCATTAAGAGCCCCTAAGACCTGGCAGAGTCGGAATGTGATCAAATTCAGGACAGTGATGCCGCAGCGGCCTCTCTGCAGGCGTGAGCCGGAAACGCAGGGCCTGCGATACCGCGGACCTCAGTTTTGCCCCTTTGTGCGCGGGTGTGTTGGGCAGCCCAAGAACCGTATCAGGTCAAACCCGAGTGCGCCGAGACCAAAACAAAGCCAGGCGCTCTCCAACAGCGATGGGGATTGGGTCCTGGCTCTGAGCTTATGAGGGAAGACGTCCTCGTGGCTGTCCTTTTCTTCCCCTACAAGTCCACCGAATAAAAGACCCGGGCAACCTCAAAAGTCGGGAAAATTTCCCGGGAAAGAAAACGTCAGGCAGAGACCTCAGTTCCTGGAAGGGCCTTTCCTCGGCCTTAACCACATCTCCTGGAAGCCTCTTTGGGCCCAACCCCTAGCGCGCTGGAGTTGCTGCGCAAACCAGAGGAGAGGTCCCAGGAGGGAGGTCCGGTCTGCAGGCGCCACGGGTCTCTCATTTCTCGGGAAATCTGGCCTGCAGGATTTGGAGGGAGGGGATAGGTTATTCTAAGAAAGAAGGACAGTCTTTCCCAAAATCGGGGGAGGGGGGTGAATTGGTGCTCAAAACTGCATGCCGCCATTCTCCGAAAGACCCGAGGACAGGTGATACCAGGGTTAAGGAGAGGAGATTCAGTCCGTCTTCATCCGGGAACTCCTAGAAATAAGCGCCTTTTTGCCCCCTCACCGGCTGCAGTCCTTGTCCTGGCGGCCGGCACGTGGGGAGGTAGTGTGGCGAGGTGAGCGCAGGGACTAGCGCGGTCCGGAAAACATCACGACGGATCACCGGGCGCCAGGTGCCGGTCGCGAGCTGCTTCTGCGCGTCCCACTGGGTGAAATCGCAGGAAACGTCGGGTCGGGAGTGGCCCACGGACGCAGCGGCGCGATTGGGCGCGGGGCGGGTTTCCCAGAGGGCCAGTAGCTTGGACCAGCCGCTTTTTGTTTTTGTTTTTGTTTTCCTACTTTGTCCCCTTCCCTCCCCAACCTCCCAACCTCCACCCTCTCCCCCCGCCGGCCCCAGCAGAGCTCCGCGCGGCAGCTGCCCGCCTGGGACAAAGAAGGCAGCAGCAGCTCGATCTGCTTCTGAACATCGCAGGCGCGAGAGAGCAACGCCTGGCGCGCTCGGCTCCGGCGCCGGCGGGCAGAGGCTGGCGGTTGA
>NW_006204105.1:1924874-1928195 GCF_000334495.1 Tupaia belangeri chinensis
GCGCTCGGCTCGGCTGGGGACGGACAGAGCCTGACGTTGACGCTCTACGCTCGTCCGCTCCTCCGAGACGCGTAGAAAGTGCCGAGCTGCGAAGTGTGTCTTTGGCACCGACCGCTTCCTGCACCACTGCGGCTGCCGGCAAGACTCCCTTTCCGGCCTGGCTCCAGCGCCCAGCTCCGGCGTGCCTGCCTCAGTCCCTGGCCTGCACTTCTGCAATTCTGCCCGGCAGGGGAAGGGGGTTCGTGGCCCGGGCCTTCCCACCGCTCTAGCTGCCGGGTTAGGTAATCCAGCTATCCGACGCCAGAGGGTCAGGAACCTGTCTCACCTGTACAGGTGCAGCGGAATGATCGTGTGGTTGCAGCATGAGGCTATTTTCCCAAAGGTTAGATGCAAAACAGGAGCGAGGTTCAGAAAAGGAAAACCCGTTTGCCTCACTAGTTTAAGGTCAAAGTGAGAACGTTGCAGCTTGAAGGAGCTGAATGGTTTTCTCTGTTAATTACTTCACTAGCCACAGCTAGGTCGAACGGGCCATTAGGGAGTGCGCGTGCACGTTACAATGTCCTCTTAATCAGTGAAGGAAAATCTCCAGGTCGCAGTGCCTTCTCGCTGCCTTCGCCCTGAGAGACTACTGCGGGCGGGCGTGGGCTACACTGGAAGGCAGCGGCATCCGGGCGAGTTCGGCGGCGTTCAACCCCCACTCTCGCCTTTGCCCCAGTCCCTCCAGGGGCACTGTATTCCACCGCAGCTTGTGACTAGCTTTTAAATCAGTTTAGTAGTTTCGCCTTCCTCTCCACTCTTGTTGCTCTCCATCCCTAGTTAGACCAAAAACTGCAGTCCCACACAGAATTTCCGATTATTAGGACTGCCCTTTGCTTGGTCTGGATCTTAGAATTCAAAGTCACTGCAAAGGAATATGCCTATACTCAGAGATGCCTAAGCAGGCCTACTGAGTCTAATCCCTAGGCTTCTCCAGTAGGCAGGCAGAGGGTTTGAACATGTGATCCTAGGGAATGAATATCAACTATTTCATGAAGCTGCAGGCAACTAGCGTATTAGCTACTATGGTCCAGAATCGTGCCCGCTGTCCTAATTACACACTGAGCTAGCAGACAAGTTAGCAAGGGCACATAAAAAAAAGACGGAGAATCAGCCACAGGAGTGGCAAAGATACACATTTTCAGTTCCATACAAGGAATAAAGTGAAGAGATACACTGATCAACATGTTAATTATAGTTAGTAACAATGTATTGTATACTTGGGGGTTTCCAAAAAAATGATTTTTTGTAGTTTTTTAAGAATTATTTATTTGTTTGGTTATTATTGTTTTTTCACATGAGCTTTGCCAGAGAGAGGAGTAGAGCGAGAAAGCAAGTCACCAGGTCCGGGACTCTAACCATGATCAGCCATGTGGGAATTCCAGCGCTTTTACCACCACGCCGCCTGCTGGCCCCCCAAAAGTAATTTTAAGTCTCTCTATGCACACAAAGAAAATGTGAGGTAATACATATGTTAATTAGCTCAATTTAGCCATTTCTGAGCATATACATACTTCAAAACAACATATACTATATACATGATAAACATATTCAATTTTGTCCATTAAATATATTTTAAACCTAAGTGCTATTTTCAGCCTACTTGTATTCTGAATTTGGGAAGCAAGGAAAACTGAATCCACCTCCTCTCCCCATTCTGCTTTTTTTCTAGTTCTGATTATACTCCATGCAAGTGAGTTTGTACAATTGTATGTATTTGTGTGTGCATGCTGTTAAAGTGTACATGCATGGAAATTGCCCTAAACCAGGCTTTCCTCTGCAATATAAGTTGAAGAGAAATGCATGATCTCAGGTTTTGTGATTCCTAAGCTCCTTAGAATGCTCCTGGAAGAGGAGCGGACTTTAGGAATAAAAAGCATGATTTTAAAAGGATTTAATGCATTCTGCTTCTCAGTATTATCCCCAAAGGTAGTAAAAGTGGAAGTTGGAGCTAAAGGTCGTCCCTCCCTGATTTCCACAACTGCAGAGGAGGAAAAGCATAAACTCAGAGGGCACCAGCAGACTCGTTACCACCTCTGGCAAAGACCCAGTGTGTGTGTGTATACCATGAAGTCTGAGCTCCACCACTTTGAGAGTTTCGAGCTGAAAAGTCTCACAAACCTGCCATGAAGTCTAATTGGAGTTTACCGGTCGAATTTGTACTCAGACACATACACACATGCATACCAAGGTTTGCAAAGGAGAACCTAGCAAAATGGTCTGTTTGTGGTAGCCACCCAATGGCTATCTGTTGAGTGAATGAGTGAACTTATGTGCATACCTATTCTGTTCAAAGTAAGACTTTTTTTTTTTTGAGAGGTTTTCGACGCTATAGGGCGCCAGACAGACAGAGAGAGACAGAAAGCGAGAAATCACCCCCCAGGGGGGATGGTCACGCCGCAATCCCTTCTCCTCCATTCTCCTCTCGGGATCTTGGGCACGCACGCACACGCGCCCGGCGTGAGTTTTAAGCCACCGGGTCCGGGACGCGAACCGCAGTTGACTACATGGGAATCCAGCGACATAGCCATTACGCTAACTGCTGGTTCCCCAAAGTAAGACTTTTTATAAATGAAATAAACTTGTTTATGTATATGTAATAGACATAGACATATGTATAGATTTGTATGCGCAAAATACAGAAAGTTTGTTTTTGCCTTCCAGTTTTCCTGAGCAGCCACTTCTGGCTCATGTCCCTGCTAGGACTGCAGGTCTCTGTAACCACTTGGTAAACTTATCCCCCCCCCACCACCACCACCAAAGCCTGTCAGTCAGCCAGTGAAAGCAAGTTCATTACTTTGGTCACATCCTTAGTTCTCCCTCTGCCTCCCCCCATCACACTCATGTTTCTGTAAAGGTTCTTCAGCTGATTTCACCCTGCACACCCCACATTCCTTTACATTCTCCCTAGGAGGTATACTGATTGGGTTTCACAGGCCTGTGGATGGGCAGATCGCCCCTGTTAGCCAACCCCAGCCTCAGTCAGCACTTTTTTGGAGTGACTGAAGTTCTAAGCAAAGCATACAATCTTAATTTGGGAGAGGACTGTCACTTTCAGGAAAGACAGAAGCCACTGTTCCCACTCTAGCTGAGACTAGAGTTTGTTTTACAAAAGCATGAATTCAATCACAGAAGAGATTCTGAAACAGGGTGACTTGAGAAATTGCAAAGCTGGCATCTCAGAGAAGGGAGTCCAGTGTTCAGTGGGTCCCAAGGGAGACTTCTGCACCCCAACTAGGCCTGCTGCCATCTAGAGGATGCTGCAAACTCTTTTCCCTTTCTCCC
>NW_006204105.1:1928207-1930570 GCF_000334495.1 Tupaia belangeri chinensis
TCCCATTTCTCCCAGATCCTTCATGAGGGATAGTAGGCTGGGCCAATCTCGGTAGGTGAGGGAACAAGCTAATTTCCATCTCCTTAGAGCAGAATCAGTCTTCTGCAGCCCGAAAGACCCAGAAAACCAAGAATACACTTCCCTTTCGTTTCCTCCTACCTTCACTCTCATACTCTCTCTAGGAAGTTCCAGAGGTCCACAGAGTTGCTGCCTGCTCAATTCAGAGAGTACTGGGGAACAGGAAAGGAGTATTTTAAAGGTTCCACTTAAAGCCAAAACTGTCAAAGAAACAGTGGCAGCTCTTGGGCAACCTGGAAAATTTCGAACCCCAGCCCCAGCCCCTTGGGATGGACAATATCCCTTCTCTAAAATAAAGGTGGAGCGTGAAGGTAGGGAGGGGAAGGGGGTCTTCCTTGGGTCTAACCCAAACAGTACGTCAAATTACAGTTGCCTCTAGAGCAGCTCCGTGATTAGGATCTCGCCTCCCGCAGGCTTCTGATTCACCCCTGGAAAGTGTACCTGAAGATCCACACAGGAAGCCGGCTAGACCCAGAGCAGGTTTTCCATGAAAACCTGTGAGCCTCAGTTTCTTCACCTGACTGCTTTACCCACATCAGAAGGTCAAGGGGGTGGGGAGGGCTTTGCTGTTTATGGAGAACGGCAGTGGTGACAACCCAGAGGTGTCTAGTGCAGACCTCTGGAGCTTGCAGCCTGTTGCTTTCTTCAAGTTCTCTGGGGACTGCTTTCTGAGCTGCTTTTAAAAAACGAAACCAAAACTCAAGTCAGCAGTGTTGAATCAGCTGCTCACTCTACCTGGCCCACCCCCCAATGTGATCTACAGCCACAATTGCTAACGGTCACCTTGGGACAAATTAAGGAATTGAAAATGCTGAGCTTGAGAAGTCAAATTCCTTACACTATCTGGGGTCGTTAATCACCAGCAAACAGGGAAAGTAGCTGAAGGGACGGAAAGACAGCGTAGGTCTGTGCAGGGGTGTTAGCCGGGCTCCCGCAGAGGGATTCCAAGGTAGATGTGCAATGTTAATGCATGTGTGCTGGAATGGGCGTCCAGCTGTCAAGGGTGTCAGAAACCATCACGCTGCCTGAGCTCTCCAATTTTACAAATGAAAAATATGAACTCTTGGGACCAGCAGTTAGCGTAATGGCTATGTCGCTAGACTCCCATGTAGTCGACCACGGTTCGAGTCTCAGATCCAATGGGTTAAACTCACTCAGGGCGCATGTGTGTGAGTGCCCAAGATCCCAAGAGGAGAATGAAGGAGAAGGGATTGTGGTGTGGCCATCCCCCCTGGGGGGATGATTTCTTGATTTCTGTCCCTCTGTCTCTCTTTCTGATGAGCACACGCGCCCTATAGCAAAAACCTCTCTCTCTCACTATATATATATGTGTGTGTGTGTGTGTGTATACATATATATGTATGTGTGTGGATATATATATATGAACTCTGTAATCAAGAGACTTTTGTAAGATTAGCTTGCTGATAAATGGTCTAATAAGTTGGGTCCACACCCAACTTTTGCTCAAATTCTCTGATGTTTTTGGAGAAGGCCACAGGTTTGTCACCCAAGGGGATGAAAGAATAGAAGATTTGGGTTCAGAATCCTTGGTCCTCATGGGAATCCACTCCCAAACATGGGGTGGAGTTCAGGGTGGCACTGTACTGCAGAAAGTTTCCTACCAGAAAGTGAGATGTGGGAGAGTTGCAAATAAGACAAACATGTGCACACGCGCATGTGTGTGTATGTGTGTGTGTGAGAGAGAGACAGAGGGAGAGAGACAGAGAGCGAGAGAGGTTTACATGCAAACCAGGAGGGGGGAAGCTGCAGTATAGGCCATTCTCTAAGGTGGAGGAGACCTCACGAGGCCATTCTCCCTAAACACAGGGAAACCTGGAGCTCGAGGGGGTCGTGGGGAGTCTTTTCCGAGGCAGAGTCGGTGTCCGCAGGCGCCCACTGCTGCCTAACTCTGGCCCCTTGCCCATTCGGGACCCAGCAGTTCCCGGCATGGACCTCCTCCTCCCCGGCTTCGCTGCCTGGTGCTCAGCTTCCTGACGCAAAGCCAAGCGCTGTGCGGTTCCCTCCTCGCTTGGCCCGAACAGTGAAGGACTTCCGGACACACTTCTGGGCTGGCAGGCTCCGAGCCCAGGGCGCTGCTCCGCAGCCCTATAGTTGTCGGGACAATTTGTTTTAGTGAAGCTCCTCAGACAATGGAAAGTTCCGAGGTTTCCTGGACTTTGTGTTGGGGAGGCGGGGCCGGACCCGCTGACGGCGATTTCCCCGGCCCTGTCCCCCCCTCCCCTGCCCCTTCAGCCACGGGCAGCCGCAGGAGGCGGCTAGCCCGC
>NW_006204105.1:1931153-1938271 GCF_000334495.1 Tupaia belangeri chinensis
GTGTGAGGGCGCGTTGCACAGTCTCGCTCAGAGCCGCCTGGCGGCCCCCAGCCCGTGACCTCGACTGACCCGCGGGAGGAGGGAGGCCAGACGGGAGGAGTCACCCTGCAGGAGTGGAAAAAACAACAATTTCGAGGTGACCTGGGTAGAGTCCTAACTGCCGCTCAGGATCCTGGAGCGGAGTTGTAGGGACCTTGGTTTCCTTATCTAAAATTGGGAATAACATCGTTTGTCCCCCTCCTTTTCAGGAGGTGACAGCTGTCTGGTTGAAGGTGCAGTCTGGTGGGCGGCTGGGGAAACGAGGAACCCGGGGCAAGAAAGAGGAGTCGTTGCTTTAACCCATCCTGCTTTAGTAGAAAAATCTACAATTTAAATAATCAGAAATGGCCACGCTGAGACAATTATATCAAGGGCAATTGGGCTAACGTTGCGCTCTTGGTCTCTCTAAGAAAGACCACGGAACTTTGGGAGGAGTACCCCGGTTCGCCCCCAGGCCCGCCCCAAAGGGCCAGGAAGCTGGGTGGGGACTCGGCGGCACCTCTCAGGGGCAGGTTCCGCAGAACGTGAAAGGTCCCTCATCTCTACCGCTTGGCTCCTAATCCCCCAGCTAAAGCCGAGAGGCTGCGAGTCCCTCCTGGGGACTAAAACTCGCAAGCCCCAGGAACTCGCGGCGCGCCTCTCTCGGCTTCCAAAGTGGGTGCCCTTGCAGCAATTTCTAGGTCTCTGCGCAGCGGGTACCTCCCGGCTCATTGATTAAGAACAGCGGGCGGGGACTTGCATGAGTTCTGTACGGGTCCACCAGGCCTACAGAGTTATCTAGTTGGCCCGATCACGGAGAAATCCACAATCCAGAGCCCTGCGACCCTTTGCCTGGAGAGCCTTGGACTGACCCGCATCCCCCGAATAATTCAAACCCTACTCGAGCTCTCTCCTGTCCTTCGGGGAAAGCAGCCGACCTGAGCTCAAGGAGAGGTGGCGAAGGATCTCCAGCAGCTAGATGAGTGCAGGGAATAGCGACTTGTGGGCTCTCCGCGGTTTATTGGGTGCCCAGTGACTATACGGCCCAGAATCTGTCCCCACCCCTCGTCCTCGCGTTCCCCGTTCCCCGTGTGCGCTGGGTGAATCCGTGTCTCAGCAGGAGCCTCAGGGCTCTGAGTCCGGTGGAGATGGGCAGAGTGGGTGGTGAAGTTTCTCTGCGCACCCACAACCAACGAATCTATGCGCTTCCCTGCTGCGTACCCCCTCGAAGTTGGAGAGGAAGAGATTTTAAAACACAATGGCCAAAATTCACTGTTAAAAACACTTTGAAGTTGGGCAACCGTGACTGCGCCACTCTCCCCCCTCTCTCCTCCCCATCTCCCTTCTCCACCAGATGCCCAGAGATCGGCACTTTGATCTTGCAAAGCAGCAATTTATATTTCTTTAAATTTTTTTTTCTGTAAAAAGATGATTGGATCGAGGAGAAAATAATGTAATTCTGCGGCCGCGGGGCTGAGGAGTGGCTTTCTGGGCCCAGCCAGGGACGGCACGGGCTCCAGGCACATCTGTTCGCCTGGGTTTGCTGTGCATTCCTCTTCGCCAGGGTTTTTTCTCCCCACTCCTTGGGGCAGACCGATTGGGGTGATTCACCCCAGGCAGGAAGCTGGGCTTTATTTGTCTTTGACTGGAGAAGCTGGGAGAAAAGGTGTGGAGAGGTTGGGGGTGAGAGGAGTGCAAGAGGAAAAGTTAAGGCAGAGGCTCCAGTTCAGGGAGGTGAATTGTACGAGGGGTTGGGGAGCACACAGAGAAACCCACTCCAGCTTTAGGGAGAGAACTCATGGCCTTCCCACCTCTTCCCCAGCACTGATGGGAGGGGCAGCTGTGAACTCGGTGAGTAGAGGGTCTGTCTTCCCAGCCTTCCCGGAGCCCGGGATTTACTGAAATGAGACTGACAAGCAACCTTTGCCAGCACTTTGCCTAATAACCTCAAATTGGATTAAGATTTGAGAAAATATGAAACTACGGAAATCGCCCAACACCATGGGTTTCCCACCAATCCCTCTCACCCCCACAGGCAGCCAAGGAGCCTCCCTCCTCAGCCTAGGCCGACCTGGCCGAACTTCTACCGCTCCAGGGCCTGTTTCTCAGTCTCAGATTCCCTGGGGTCTTCAGCCCCTCTAGTCTTTTCTTCCTACAACTGTTTTTTCTCTTTCTGCTCCCTAATTGTTATCTTCCCACTGCCTGGGAGACTCTGTATCCAACACACCAATCCATCACACCAGTGTTTGGGGGAGGGGTGCTGGGGACCCATAATACCTGCCCTTGGGTCTGCACCTTAGTTCAGACAGGTCACTCAGACACGTCACTCAGACGTCTGCATTGTGCTAAGATTCCTTAACCAAGGGCTTCAAACTCCAGATTGGGGGCCCTCTTGGCTCTGCTATACATAATGTGTTTGCTCAGAAGACACTTCCAGGACCCCTAGTCCTCTTCTCCTACCAGACCCTGATAGTGCTGAGCTGCTTGAGGAGTATAGGTGGGCCGATGGGGAACCTACATGACTGGGATGGGGCCAGGCCTTCAGCAGCCAAAGCAATCCTGGCCTCTTTCCTTGTATTCAACTTTTTTTTCCCTTTTCTCTGGTTCTCTTTTTCCTCTTTTTTATTGTTGTTCCTTTTTTCTCTTCTTTCACTTCTCTTCCTAGTCTCCTCTCTTCCTCTTCCTTCCTTTCTTTTTTTAAAAATATTTGTGAGTGGCGTGTGCACTGGTGGAAGACAGAAAGTGACAGCAAGAGCTAGCGAGAAAGCATCCCCATGAGGAATGGTCGCACGGACAATCCCATCTCCATTTCTCCCTCCTTTCAGGATTTCGGGCACGCATGCATACGTGCCCATATTTTTCCAGCCGCTGTACTCAAACCACGCGCTGTCAGCCGTGTCAGACCAAGCTGCCTTACCCACCACACCATGGACTGGACCTCTTTCTTAAGTTCTGTCTTTTCCTGCCAGTCCTTTTTATGTTTCCTTAGGTTTTACTTCCTCAAGCTTTTCTCAATTCTAAAAGGCCACGATCTGCATTTCTCAGACTTCCAGGAGATAGCTGGTAGACTTGCCCTTATTGCACAGCAGGACCTAGAAAGAGCCCCCAGGTGAGAAATAAGGAGCTAAATAGAGCTGCCCAAATAGAACTGCCCGGTGGTGTTGGAGCCCTAAGGGGCCACTGGCTTGGGTGAGGGTCTTGGCGGATGCTCCCCAAACAGACCTTTCCTCTCTTTTGCCCAGCCATATCTCCAATCACCACCTCCTCAGACATATCTCCAGTCACTCACATCCTTCCCATAATCTTACCCCGAGAGGCACAAGCGAGCTGGGCTTCCAGTTACACCTAGGAACTAGAATTCATGGAAAGACAGCATGAGGGAGTCGCAGGCCAGTGGAGAGCTGCTGGTGGTCCATTGGTTGGGTGGAAATATGTGACTGCAGTACGGAGGGAAGATCCCGGGCTGGGTGAACATGGCGGTGGTTACTAGGGAAGGTATGAGGGAGAGCAGGAGCAGCACCGAGCTCACACCTGGAGCAACACCCATGCTGGGTACACCTGGGTGAGACTATGGAGTTGTAATGCAGTTTTTGCATCAAGCAAGTTCACCAGTGGGGCTAGATTTGCCCTCAAGGGGAAAGAAAAAAATAGTCCTAGGAGAGAGGCTGCCAACATTCCACCTAAAAACCTAAAATGGAGAAAAGAAGAAAAGAAAGAGGGGAGGTCTACTTCTGTTTCACCTTCTTCCTTCTAGATCTCCCTGGAAGTAGCCAGGCCGGTTAGGGCCAGAGCCTAGGGATGTCTGAAGGACTGACTCTGTTCATTCCATAGCTTCCTGCACACAGGCTCCATAGGCCTGTCTTCTCTGGGGGCTGTGCCGGACAGGGCTGCAGCCTCAGTAAAGGAAGCAGACTGCAGCCTCCTAGGCACAGGAGCATGACCAAACGTAAAGTTCCCCAACTAGAGCAGTCTCTGAACCTGGAAGCTGCTGGGGACTTGGCAGCATCCCTATGGAGGTGCTCCCTTTCAGAACTAAGGTTCTCTTAAGCAAGTCTATACCTCCTGCCTCGCCAGGTTTCTCCTTGGCTGGTCTTGTGCCCAGAAAGGCTTTAGGATCTCCATTTTACTCCCCTTTCCTGCCAAATCAATCCAAAGTTTTCTCTCCAAAACCAAAGTGTTTTCTTCTGAACTACTGAATTCTATTCGCTTATGCTCAGCCCAAGGACCTGAAGCTTTTTTCTTCATGTCCACTTTCCCATGATGAATCTGATTTCTGGGTCCTCAGCTACTCTAAGGAAAAAAATGACTGATAGCAGTTAGTGTTTATAGCCTCAAGAACCACTCCTTAATTAGCATATCAGCTGGATCTGGGCGGTAGGAATGAGGATTAAAATATAAGGAATACCCCTGAATTGAGCCCTGTGGCTCTGTATGTGTATGTGTGTGTGTGTGTTCGCAAATGGTTCCAAGAGGGAGGCTCTATTTGAAAACGTTTGAGGGCCCACCACAGGCAGTAGCAGCTTGCTAGTGGCTACAGTTGTGGGGATAGCTCCCAGGCTGGATGACCATATCCTCTCCTCAAGAACTCCTCAGTCTGAGGGCAGAGGCTGTCTGCTTGGCAGTGACTGATGTCCACCACTCGAGGACAGATTCCACTACAGATGGGCAGGTGCTTTGGAAATGAACTGCATGCTGGAAAGACTTCTAATTGCTTCTTAATCTCTCAGTTACCAGCCCATAGGTGTGTGTGGACTCCACAACCTAGACAAAACTGATGGGCACGTTTGAGGGTTAGGAAGCCTTCAGGAAACAGGTGAGTTTAAGGTTGAGTGGATAAAGTATCAGAGCCAAAGAAAGGGAAACCTTCTATATCAAAGCCATCCAGGCCAACTGGGCCCTAGAGCCACAGGGGAGGCCAGGGGCTGGTCTGAGGCAGACAAGACACTGAGCCTCAGGAATGGAAGGAAAGCTTGGTGGCTCAATCTCAGGTGACTGAATCCAGCCCAGAGCTGCTGCCCCAGTGGTTCCTACCGCGATATCCATTCTGCTGAGGACTCAGCTGTGCTTGGTCCTGACCAAACATACAATGGGAGCCTCTGCTCTTTCATTTCTCTGCTCGCAAGTATGTTGTGCTCAAGCTGAGAAGGCCTCCCATGTGTATTTTATTTTATTTCATTGTTTGTTTTAAAATTTTTATTTATTTACACTTGTTATTATTTTTTTAATTTGACCAGAGAGAGGCAGAGAAAGAGAGAGAGAAAGGGAAAGCAAGAAAGAAAGCACGTCACCAGGTTTGAGACTGGAATGTAGGAATCCAGCGGCTTTAACCACCACGCCACCTGCTGGCCCCTCCATGTGTATTTTAGATCCCAGAAAGCTTTCTTTTTTCCTCCCCCTGACATGTATAAGACAATGCCCTCAGTGCCCCCTCACTATCCCCTGACTTTGCCCAGGACACTTACAGGTGTGTAAGTTGTACGGCTATATGCGTGTGTGGAGAGAAGCTGTTGGTATAGGGGTTAAAAATTCTGGTTCTAGAGCCAGGTTTCTTGAGGTAAAATCTGTGAGGCCGCTCCTTGGTTATTAAATTCATCTGTACCTCGGTTTTCTTATGTGTAGAATGGGGCTGGTATTACTAGTTCTTGGCTCATGGCGCGTGAAGTGGATGGAATGAGTTAGTGCATGTCAACCACTTAACAAGGGGCCTGGCACAGAGCGCAAGGCTCAGATGAGAAAGAGAGGAAGACTGTGGAAATAAAGACTTATTTTTTTCTCTCATTGCTTTTCCTGGAAGAAGGTACCTCACCTTTTGCTGTTTTCTGAGCTCAGTCAGAACTTCTCATTTCCAGTGGTAAGGGCAGCCATGAATAGCAACACGGGGGCTTGGTGAATTCTTGTTCACCTTAGTGTCACAGGTCCTACCAACCAGAGTCCTCAAACCTCCTAGTTTCCTGGAGCCACATCATTGAGAATTAGGAGAATAAGGATTTGTGGATTGTTTCCTCGTGTTTGTTAGCTGTCCTATAAAGTCCTTGGAAAGTATGTGAACTAAGTGAATATTTTTCTAGGGATAGACAAGTTACCTCACCCTTGGTTTGCTGAGGTCCTTGGCTATGAGCCACAACACAATGCTTGTCCTGCCTGCTTGAGTGAGACCAGTGGTGGGACTGCTTGCCCCTGCCTGCTTTCCCAATACTACGTCCAGGGACTCTGGAAAGGTCTGCCTCATCACAGACACCCATATGTGTGATTGCTCTGAAAATCCCATCAGGTTATAAAGCGACATTTAAAAATCTTATGTGTTCAAATTATGTCTTTTTATCCATGTAGTTACCTATCTCAACCATTTGGAGGGCTGGTTTGTCTGGGATCAACCAGTCTCCTGGTGCTGGTAATCTCCTTACCCTGGCTAATGGCAGTGTCACCATGGATACTGTGCATATCACCCAAGAGTTCTGGATTCCTTCATGCCCCCCCCCCTTTAAAAATTTATTTATTTTCATTAATTAACTTGGTAGAAGAGGTAACTTACAGATTATGGGCCCAAACCAGGGAAGAGCCTCCTCTGACCTAGCTCATAGCCCTGGCCAGATCCTCATCTCACCTGAGTCTGGAAGTAGAGGCAAGCACAAATCTGGCCGCCCCAGCTAGCATGTCCTTGGCAGAATGGAGGATCTAATTCCCTAGCCCCTCTTTTGGGCTGCATGGTCTGTCTAGTATGAGAAGTTATTTTCTATTCTCTTTAAATAATGAACATTTCATTCTCCACTGGTGGATGCAAGGAGAATGATCACAGAGGTTTAAAAGTCCGAGTGTCTGCCTTTGTGGGTGATGGCTCAGGACTAGATAGGCTCTCACATTTCCGCTGAAGGCATTTGGTCCTGGGTGGCTATTTTATTAATGACAAATGAAATCCAGCCACTTCTGACCAAAAAAGAGTCATCAACAGGGAACCAGCAGTTAGCGTAATGGCTATGTTGCTGGACTCCCACGTAGTCAACCGCGGTTCGTGTCCCGGACCTGGTGGCTTAAAACTCACGCCGGATACGTGTGCGTGCGTGCCCAAGATCCCGAGAGGAGAATGGAGGAGAAGGGATTGC
>NW_006204105.1:1938612-1940059 GCF_000334495.1 Tupaia belangeri chinensis
AAAAATCTCTCCCCCCCCCCAAAAAAAAAAGAGTCATCAACACACCAAGACTCTAATACCTCAAATCTGTTGCCATTTTTTGCTGGTCCTTGTGCCCCAAGGGATTTCAGTGTTGGCCACTCTGCTCCCTTGCTCCACCTCAGCCTTCATCTCCTGCAGGAACCCTGGGTATCCTCTTTGTGTTCTGGGCAGAATCAGGCTGCAGAACCTGGCAGTTATCCTCCTTTCCCCATAGGCTTTAGACAATTCTTCCTCTTGGAAAAATCAAAAGAAACTCTTCCTTAGCCAAGCACCTGCAAAAAGGGGAAGATGGAGCCACATTTAGGGGGTAGAACCTGGAAGAACTGGGGGCTCTGGGACCAGAAAGAACCTAAGAGAATTCTCTACCTAAGGCATGTCTGGCTCCTGCAGTTTGGCTTTCTGACCAGAGGCCCACTGGCTGAAGGGCAGAAAGGTCTGCTTGTGATTAAAAACAAAATAAGACAAAGCCCTCTTGCACCAGCTCTCTAGGTTCCAACTCTTGCTATTCAATCTGCCAGTCCCTGCAGGGCTCCTGGGGCTTTTAGGGGAAAACCCTGGTTCACTTTGGGGCAGGGCACGGGGCACAGGGCACTAGGTGGCTAGGTCTTCCAAAGGATGAACCTGAAGGCTGGGTACTCCCCCTTTACCCTGTTTTTGTTTTCTCAGAG
The DNA here is from genome assembly GCF_000334495.1 of Tupaia belangeri chinensis. NCBI lineage: Eukaryota > Metazoa > Chordata > Mammalia > Scandentia > Tupaiidae > Tupaia > Tupaia belangeri. The sequence continues at coordinate 1,939,302 of NW_006204105.1, forward strand.
ATCTTGACCACACAGGGAGCTCCCTGGCTTGTGAAGAGGACAAGGGTACAGGAAAACCATGTGGATTAAACTTCAGGAGGCCAGAGAGAGCCCAGGAAAGCTGTAGATCTGGGGCAAGAGATGCAGCAGGCAGAATGCTATAGATTTCTGCAGATCCAGGGGGCAGCTGAGTGTGTGGCCAGGGTATTTCCCCATATTTTTGTGTGCCACTCTGTTTACTCAAGTGTGGATTGTTTCCACACTCACCTTTGATTCTAGGAAGGCTCACGGGTACATGCATGTGAGTATTCAAGGTGAATATATGTATATTAGGTGTTGCCCGACAGATATACACATAGGTTTGTGTAGTCACACATGATACATGCATAAACCTTGTACTTAAAAACTTTTTATACAAGCATATGTTGTCCCCGATGAATCCACATGTATTTAGGGGTGTATGCTGGTGGCCTCGAAATTAACTGATTTTGGGATTGAGTTCTGTGGAGTTGCCAAGCAACCCTGAGCTGCTGAGAGTGGAGTAATGTTACCCTCTAGTATTGCCCTAGCCGGTGAAGGAGAGGGCTGGAGGGCTTCCCAGCAAGTCCCTTTGCGCCTTGGTATTCCACGCAGGGGCCTCTCTCGCGCCTAGTGGGCTCAGCTCCTGCTCCAAGTCTCGAAGTCTTGAAGTCTGTTTCCTGCGAAAGCTGGCAGGGCCGGAGCTGGTGCCCCATGTGGAGGCGGTGCACTGATGGCGAAGGTCCGTCTGCCTCTCCGCA
>NW_006204105.1:1940364-1946608 GCF_000334495.1 Tupaia belangeri chinensis
CCGTCTGCCTCTCCGCACGAAACGCCGGGAGGGCAAGAGGAGCTGGGCCTGGGGGAACAGGATTTCCTCGCCTGAAGGGCGCGGCCGCTCCGGCATGGCCACACAAGGCTCCCTTTGTGGTGGGGCCCTGCTCCTGCGCAGACCCGAGTCAGCGAACAATAGCGCAATGTTGCCGCCCGTCTCCCGGCCACACCGCGGCGGCCGAAGGCGAGGAAACCGGGTGGTGCTTTTTTATAGTCGCAAATATAAAATCGGGGCTTTCTCCCCTTTCGCTCGCCTCTTGCCCCAACGCCGATAGAAAGCAGATAAATTTATGAAGGGCGAGCTAAGAGAATAATTACAGGGTGAAGGCCGTTAAATTTTATTTCCAGTCCCAAAGGCAAAACCTGCGATTTTATTGCAAACATCTGGAAGAACCGAGAGGTGGGCACGCTGCTGGTTTAAAATAAAAATAAAAGATTTTATTTCGTGAAAACAAAAAAACATCATTAAAGACCTTTTGCCCCAACGGACTTTAATTTTTAAAAAGTGTGAGGGGGTAGTTGAAGAGTCAACGATATACGACGGTCCTGCAGTTCTGGACGACTATCGACGACCCAAACGGACTTGGCAACTCCAGATGCGGTCTATAGAAGTGAAGTGGGCCCAGGCTGTCTCTGTAGAACCGGCACTGGGCAGGCGGGTCCAGAAATCAACTCCCTCCCACCTCACCGGAGCCTCCAGGCTACTTCTGTAGCCCCATTTTATGCTCTTTTGTTACACTGGGGCGCCAATTTGGGAAAAGAAGTGAGAAGTGAGAACCTTGGCCTCACAGTCTTGGAAGATTCAATCAGGTCCCTCCAACCTGCCTGGCCTAGTTGTAAAGGATTTAGGACCCCTTCACAGCCAGGACGTGGAAACTGAGGTACAAGCCATGAATCAACTTGCCTATAGTCACACAGTTTGGGTCACACTGGGTCTTGTCACCAGGTTCCACCTGGACTTGGGACTGGGATGGTTTCTTCCCACCCTGTAGTCGCCTCATAATGTTTTATACCTACCTTGATGGCAGAGTTCATTATAATTCCCTCAGTCCCACAGGGTGTCCTGCTCACGTATCTAGGGGCAGCCTAGTATGTTGTGCAGGCCAACTGTTTTTAACTTTGTTTTCAATGAGTCAATCAAAGCTCACCCGGTGGGGCACCTTGGTATTGAGGCATTAGCACTGGTGGTTATTTGAAATGGTATTGGGTTTGGGGTAATGGAAGAAAAAGCTTTGTGAAGGATGTGGGGGCTCTATTTCTGGCAGTGCCTGCTTGTGCTTGTGACACTTGTCCTGATGCTTCAGAACTCTGTTTTTCTTTAGAAAAATCTGAATATCTGGAGTTGGTCAGTGTTTGGTGAGCAGTCCCAATGTGACCTTTCCCTTCCTGACTTTTTTTTGCTGTCAAGGCTAGCCCTGGACCTCCACTTTCCCAAATGTTCTACAGGTGGTAAGCAAAGCTCTACCAATCTCTGACTACTCAAGTACCCAACAGCCTTTTCTCCAGCTTTGGGATCCCACATGGGGTAAAGTGGGAGCCTTCTAGCTTAGTCTCTGTCAATCGACTTCAGGTCTGAAATAGACCTGAAATGGACTCATCTCTTGCAGGATCCACCCTAAGCCTGTAGTGGGGAAACCTGGGCGGGGCGGGGAGGGGTGCCTAGAGAATCGGCCGCATGTACTGGGGAACCCATGCTTATCCCTAATATTTCAAGGGGAGGGAAACTGGGGTAATGAGAGGAGCTTTTGCAAACCCTTTGACATAATCAGTGGAAGGAAAATGCATACTACACTTCCAAATTCCTACATTTAATTCCCACAGCCCACCCTTCTCCCCAGCCACATATGACTATACACTTAATCACACACATTAAACCATCTTGCCCAGTCTTTTTCCAGACCTTTCTCCTGTGAACACAGTCACATGCACCAAGTGCATGCCCCTGGGAAAAACGTAGATTAACCAGAACATTTCACTGCCCCTCCCATTTGCCTAGAGGAAACCCCGTTTTCATGATTGTGCCAAACCAGCCTGCTTTCACTTGGGTCCAGTTGGTGTTAGTGGCCCCACCTGCAATTTCAGGATATGTGTATATATGGGAAAGGGGGTGGGAGTAACCTATGTGCAATCTGAATGAGAGGTGTCAGAACTCCTTTGAGCACCCTCTGGGGGAGCAGAGTGTGGGCTTTGAGATGGGCTACAAATGCCAGGGGTAGAAGGTGTTGATCAGTTCTCTGTGTATGTCTTTTAGACGTTGTGGCTATAGACAGATACAATGTTCAGGCCTCAAGACCTACATTTAACATTTAAGTTCTCCAGTAACAGGAAAGTCTGTTTTTTTTTAATTATTATTTATTTATTTTTTGAGAAACTTTCATTGCCTCAGGCAGGTTTGCGGCCTATGGTGTGTCCACTTCTCAAACCAAACCAGACCTGTGAGAGAGTGCCAATGCAAGACTGTGCCAGGGAAGATGGGAGATACAGGCGGTTGGGAGGAGGGAAGAGCTGGAAAAGTCTAGAGGACGGCCCAGTTGCTACCCCACCGGGCCTGGCCCGGCAGGCTCCAGCCAAAGGCAGATAACAGAAGAGTCCCCATCTAAGAGCGAGGTCTGAGCGGCAGGGGAAGGAAACTGTGCACTCCTGGGCTGCCTTCCCTCCAAATCTTGTTGAAGTCGGGTCCCAGCGAATGCACGACGATCACTTCTGCGATGCTCTAGGAAGAAACGCCCAGTAGCTGCCGGAGGTGGGAGATCCTGCTCCTCAACACCGCCTGGGCTCCCGGAATTTGCCCTGCAGAGCGTCCAGAGACACAGAGAGGCTCAATGCCGGAGTTTCAGCTGCCCAGGGTTCTTGTACGTGTTCCCGGCGGATAGCCAAGCCTGAGACGCAGGTTCCCGGTAGGCCCAGAGGACAGGCCTGTCTGAATCACACTAATCCGGTGGCCTTTCCAGCATTCTTTCTGTATTTGCTATGCCAATAGCTTCCTGTCCTCCGGATTGAAGCCCAGTTTGAGCGGGGGATCCTAAAGTAGCCTTTTTAACTCTCCTTCCGAGAGGCCGAAGGTGCATTCACAGCACTCAGGCACGAGGTCCAGCCGCGGAGCGCTTTCAACTTAACAGCAAGGACTCGAGTTCCTGGGCCTTCCGCAGGCCAGGCGGGTGGAGCGTGCCGAGTTTCAGAGCGTCCCCTTCTTGTCTCCCTGTTGGGGAAGGACTGGTGGGCCTCTGTCTCGCTGTGGCCCTCCTACCCCCAGCCTGAACGTTGGGGTTGCGACCTGCTCAGGACGTGGCGGTTGGGGCGGCTTGTCTTGGCCCAGCCGGTCCTCGGGACTGGTCTCTTTCCGGCTTCTCCCGCGGGGCTTTCACCGTCTGGAGTAGGGCGTTCGGACGGGAAGATTAGGCTGTGGCTGGGCCGCAGTCGGCGAAATCCGAGACGTTTTTCAGCTTGGCAGGACCTACCTCTCGGTCGGGTTTGAGCTTGCTCCACCCAAGACTGACTTGGGGTCGCCTGCCGCCCGAGATGAGTGTAGTGATTTGGGAGGGGGCTTAAAAAGCAAGAATGGCAGGAGTGTGGGATTTTGAGTTACTCAGAAATCTCGGACGAAGGCACTGTCCTGGATGATTAAAAATCAAATGGAGCTAGGATCCCCAGGGAGGGAAAAGCCAGGCTCTATAAGCTTTGCGACGTAAAGGGAATTAAAAAAAAATTATTCGCTGTCAGAGTTCCTAGCTGCCCTCATTTGCTACCCCTCCGTGGGTTCTTGGGACAAGAAAGCAGAATAGATGAAGCACAGCCCAGCGTCCGCGCTGTAGGGAAAGCGAGTATTTGCCGCGTGCGGGCCTAGCCCGGATCTGCTCTGGAGTGTACCGTAAACCCCGCGCCCCTACGCCCACCGCCGGTATTCAGGGCGCCTGTGTCTCCTCCACCAGGTAAGCTGGAAGGAGGACTCAGCCTTTGGGTTTCCAGTTACAAGACCCTGGAAGTAACGGGGCTTTTATAGTTTGCTTGTTTCGTTTTGGCTTAACCAGAGTTGCTTAGAATCATTTAACAGGAACATCAAAACCTGTGTGGTGAAATTAAGGCGGAATCGGCAGTTCTAAAATCACCTGGGGGTGGGAGGCGCAGGCATCAGATTATCAGAATAGTTTTCTGGCGGTGTTTTTGGACAGGTTAGCATTTGTCAGAGTCCCCAGATTGCGTATCAGCAACCCAAATGACTCAGACTTTGCAGCGTCTATGAGACCCTTCGATTTGGGAGGAAAACGTACGGATTTGGGATTCGCAGGAGCTGGTAACCCCGCAGGTCAGGCCTTGACTTTCAGATCTCCCCCTTCTCCCTGAATAACCCTTGGGGAACTGGGAAGCTAGGGGTTAAAGTCGGCCCGGGAGCATCCAGGGGACGCTTGGCCCAGGCCCGAGCCTCAGTCTCTCCCTACTTCCCATTGGCCCACGCTCTCAGGGTTTCTCCGGTTCCCTCCTCGCCATTGGCTGGGGGCTGGCTTTTTTTCCCCTCAGTCTTTTTCTTCCTCCCCCCTCCCTCTCCCTCACCCCTCGGACAGGAGCGCACAGCCTGCCCCTAGTCCTCGGGAAGGGAGGAATTAAAAAAAAAAAAAAAAGTTTCCCAGAAGTTTGGATTAGAGGAAGGACGGGAAGACCAAGAGAGGGAGAGGGAGGAGAAAAAGGGAGAGGGAGGAGAGAAAGGGGAGAAAGAGAGAGAGAGAATTAAAAAAAAAAAAAAAAGATGAAGTCCATTCGGCACAGCCTGTGAGCGCCTGCCGGGGTGGGTGGGAAGCAGGACTCGGGCGCTCACGCTGCGAGCGGGCGGCGCTCCGAGCGCTCTTTGCTGGCGGCTGGGGCAGCTGGGGCTCGGGTCTGATCTGGCGGCGGAGGGCGGGGGAGGACGCGAGGGGAGGGTGCAGTGGACCCGCGGAGCCTCCGCCTTAGCCTCGGCCTCCGTGCCGCCGCCTTTCCCGGGCCCGGCCCGGCGGGCGCTCGAGCTTGAGGGCGCTGCCTGCTCCCTCAGTAGCGGGGGCAAGGGAGGCCGGGGTGCGGGCGGCTAAGATGAGTGAAAGGAGAAGATCTGCAGTTGCCCTTAGCTCGCGAGCACATGCCTTCTCCGTTGAAGCTTTGATCGGCTCAAATAAAAAACGGAAACTGCGAGACTGGGAGGAGAAGGGGCTGGACCTGTCCATGGAGGCGCTGAGCCCAGCGGGCCCACTCGGAGACACCGAAGACGCGGCCGCACACGGCCTGGAGCCCCACCCGGGTAAGTGCGTCGGGTCGGACCGCGGGAGGCTGGCAGAGCGGATCTGCGGAATGGCCAGCCCGCGGAGAGAAGGGGGACTCTGTGACTGCTCTAACAGGGTTTTCTTTTTCTCCGTGGAAACGCCTTGAGTCTCCCCAAATTCGCTGGAAGCAATTTGGGGGCTGACCGGAGCTTTTCATTTGAGAAGCTAACCTCAAGGAAGGAGGCCTGCTTGCTGCTCTCGTCCGCTTCTTTCAGGGAGCTGAGAGCAGCGTTCTGCGTGCCCGCAGCTAAAGGACTGCAGGCCCCTGGGGTTGGCGCACAGGTCGTAGTCAGCAGCGGGAGTGAAGGGGAGCTAGGACTGGATTTTTAGGGCTAAAGAGGACCAGCGCGGCGTTCTTGGCTCACGTTCCCCAGCCTCGGAAAGTGCACCGTTTGTTAGTCTTCAACCTCGGTCTTCGCCCTTCTCCTACCAACTTTTCGTAATTATATTTCCACTTCCTTGGCGTTTTGTAAACAAGGATGGATGTTGAACCTCTTATCCCGCTTCCTGGGTCCCTCTTCTGGGCCCACATCTTTGTATATTGGGGGGAGGAGAATTAACTGATGTCTGAGCGTTTGCTATTCTCTACATATTATGTGCACAGAACACGTAAAACGCAGGGCAGATGTTGATGTCTGTATTTTAACAGAACCCTAGGACAGGGGAAACAACCTAACGTTTTGTATTAACTGCCAAGATCTCAACTGTGCAAAACAGCCCGGGGAACAGCTGTTGTCAGAACACTCTTGTGAGCGCGCACGCACACACATACACGCCGGGCTCCCCGGCATGGTTGAGCGGCTTCAGAAATGTGACAACCTAGACTTCTAAATCCATGTGGAGGGGCTTCTGCTAACCAGCCATGGCTGGGTTGTAGACCCTGTCCCCGTGCTGGCAAGTCCAGCGAGGGGGCTGCCACAGGCTCAGGGGGTT
>NW_006204105.1:1946811-1949301 GCF_000334495.1 Tupaia belangeri chinensis
CGCCGCCCTGGAGCCCCACCCGGGTAAGTGCGTCGGGTCGGACCGCGGGAGGCTGGCAGAGCGGATCTGCGGAATGGCCAGCCCGCGGAGAGAAGGGGGACTCTGTGACTGCTCTAACAGGGTTTTCTTTTTCTCCGTGGAAACGCCTTGAGTCTCCCCAAATTCGCTGGAAGCAATTTGGGGGCTGACCGGAGCTTTTCATTTGCGAAGCTAACCTCAAGGAAGGAGGCCTGCTTGCTGCTCTCGTCCGCTTCTTTCAGGGAGCTGAGAGCAGCGTTCTGCGTGCCCGCAGCTAAAGGACTGCAGGCCCCTGGGGTTGGCGCACAGGTCGTAGTCAGCAGCGGGAGTGAAGGGGAGCTAGGACTGGATTTTTAGGGCTAAAGAGGACCAGCGCGGCGTTCTTGGCTCACGTTCCCCAGCCTCGGAAAGTGCACCGTTTGTTAGTCTTCAACCTCGGTCTTCGCCCTTCTCCTACCAACTTTTCGTAATTATATTTCCACTTCCTTGGCGTTTTGTAAACAAGGATGGATGTTGAACCTCTTATCCCGCTTCCTGGGTCCCTCTTCTGGGCCCACATCTTTGTATATTGGGGGGAGGAGAATTAACTGATGTCTGAGCGTTTGCTATTCTCTACATATTATGTGCACAGAACACGTAAAACGCAGGGCAGATGTTGATGTCTGTATTTTAACAGAACCCTAGGACAGGGGAAACAACCTAACGTTTTGTATTAACTGCCAAGATCTCAACTGTGCAAAACAGCCCGGGGGAACAGCTGTTGTCAGAACACTCTTGTGAGCGCGCACGCACACACATACACGCCGGGCTCCCCGGCGTGGTTGAGCGGCTTCAGAAATGTGACAACCTAGACTTCTAAATCCATGTGGAGGGGCTTCTGCTAACCAGCCATGGCTGGGTTGTAGACCCTGTCCCCGTGCTGGCAAGTCCAGCGAGGGGGCTGCCACAGGCTCAGGAGCTTGGGGACTGAGCTCAGGATCACTGCCGGAAAGCTGGTGGATCCGAGGACCGACAGCTGTCGCTTACGTTTTCTCTTTAGGCAGTGACAGTTCAATTTCCATGCTCCTGAGGCTAATAATAACGCGATTAGCTGGGGTGACCTGCAGAGACAGGGTTTTATGAATTCTCCGTGTTCTTGTGGCCCGTTCCGGTGTTTGGATTTAGTGCCGGGGAATTATTTTTATTAGTCGATGAAAAGAAAATTAAAAGGAGATTTATTTTGCCCATCCAAGTCTTCCCCTGTATTTAGATATGAGTGCTAGTCCACGCGGACCCCTGCGTGGGCAATTCGGAAAGGAACGCGTGGCGAATGTGTGTTTCCCGTCTCTGGCCAGACCCTATTTCCTCACCTCATTTATCTGTTGTCAGAATCTTGCTTGGGCCTTCATACAGTTAATGTGGAAACCCTTCAGGCCGTGTGACAATGCTTGACTTGGGAGGTTCTTTTACTGTTTGGACTGTGGAAATAGCCGGTTTTTTAACTGCCCGTAGTAGACACCCTGTCCGCAGAGCAGACCTTTTCTCTTGGGAAGCTCCAGATCCTGGAGACGCTGAGAATTATAGAGAAAAGGCCAATCCGGTAGGGTCATAATCAGAACCTCAGCTCAGTTTTTATTTTCTCCTTCTCCTCAGCTGAAAGTGGGAGAAAAGTAGGGAGATGGGCAAAGAGACCATCTGAGGGGCAAGAACGTGGGATTGAACCCGCTCCAGAGGGATGAGGTGGGGGTGAAGAGTTACAAAGAACTAACTTTATATAACAGAGTTCAGTTGGGCTGTTCCCGTTACTTTCTCACTTTCTTTTTAATAAAAAGATGGCTATTTTAATCAGAGAAAATGAAATATACTGTGAGGCAAGGGTCCAGGAGGAGGAAGAAGCAGAAAGCTAAGAGCTCTTGGGGCCTTCTGTGTTTCGGGACAACAGGCCCGGCCTGACCTTGCTGTGGGCGGAGGGGATCATAGCATTGGAGCCCCACAATCACGAAGGCTTTCTTGCAATCTGGATGCAGGATAAGAAAATATCTTTCAGAAAAAGAGCTCAGTAGCATGGCAGCCATCTGGTATGAGAGAAGGCAGGGATTGGGGCTCTGGACCTGGGGATAGTGGAAGGAGAGACCAGGGCGTGGAGTCCTTTTCAGGCCTTTCTTTTCTCTCATTTAGCGCCCTAACAAACACACACAGGGCCGTATGTAAGATGCGTGTTTGGAGGGGTAGAACAGGCGGCCCTGTCGTGTATAGGGAAGTGTCTCTGTGGGGCTGGGGCTCACAATCCTGATTAAACTGTCTTCTTTCTGTGAGGGCCTAAGGCCCTTTCGTGGCTAGCCAGGTCTAGGCAGATCATAAGCCAGGGATAGGAAAAAAAAATAACCGAAATAAAAATGAAACTGCCACGGGACTGGGGCAGGATTATACACACACACACACACACACACACACACACACAGCACCCACGCACATCGCAAATATATTTTACCA
>NW_006204105.1:1949570-1955368 GCF_000334495.1 Tupaia belangeri chinensis
GCCTAAGGCCTTTTCGTGGCTAGCCAGGTCTAGGCAGATCATAAGCCAGGGATAGGAAAAAAAAATAACCGAAATAAAAATGAAACTGCCACGGGACTGGGGCAGGATTATACACACACACACACACACACACACACACACACAGGACGCCCGCCTACAGCAACTGTATTTACCATCAGCATTGTCAGTAAGCTTTATCCCATCCTCAAAATCCTGGGGTGCCTCAGACAATTCAACAGTCAGATCCTAATGTTTAACTTTTATTCAGAGAAGCGGCCTTTCGCTTTTTCACAGCCGTTTTTTCTTTCTGCATCTGCACGGAGCTAGCTTTGGTTGGCGCGCCAGTACCCGCAGACTGCGGCGCTAACCTGCTGCAGCCGGGAACCAGGCCGGCCAAACGCCGGGTAGGCAATCACCAATCAGAGGACACAGTATGTATTTCATAAATTTCCACTGAGCCTGGTGCCTCTTAAAACCCTGAGGCCCGCCAGGCTACGGAGAAGGACCTCTGAGATACTCTCACTGTCTTTCCCGCGCCCGCCCGAGCAGTCTTTTGGAGAAGCCGCTAGGACCCTGCCACCATGGATTGGGGAGAGTCTCGAGATCGGTCTCAGAGAAGTCTGGTTCAAGAGTTGGCTTGCTCCCGCCTCTCACTGAACAGCAGCAAAGAAAACTTTCCAGCCAGGATCCGCCGGAGCAGCTGTTCAGTCTGCGGCCTTGGAAGTATATTTCAGGCGCCGCGGCGCCATCTGCGCTTGAACCCCAGTGTCCGTTCTCTGTGGCTTCCCCAGCACTAGTTTGATACTTTCCCGCCCAAATCCTCAGCAGGGTTTGACCGAGGTGGGTCTCCTGCGGAGCAAAATAATTCAAACCTTCTGCAGAGGGATTTCCCCTTCCAGAGCTGCGGGCTAGATCCTACCAGTCCCAGCACCCCAGAGGCCTGGGGAGGCGGCGGCGTAGGCATACGAGGGTGGGCATACAGTGAGGCAGGCACACCCAAGGACACGGGCAGATGGCACTCCACGCACATGGGCACACGCGTCAGGCGCTCGTATTCTAGAGCTCACCGTCTGCAAAAATCCCTAGTGAAATGAGACATGAAAAACCGGCTGTCCCAGGGCGCTTGGTTCCTCAAGGAAATCAACTCGTGACGTGAATTAATCTGCAGGTATTCTGGCTGGTTCGCTAGGGCAAAACTCTGAGATTTTAATCCCAACATCACCTTTCTACGCACTCCAACCCCCAATAGGGAAGCAGGGTGAAAACGGAGGAAGTGACTCTTCACTGACGTCTATAACAGATGAAGGATGAGCTTGAAACCAGAGGGGAAAACGTGCTTGTGCCTGCCGGCTACGGAACAGGCCGAGGCTTTGGCGGTAGGGATGAGGTGTGTGTCCTGGTAAAAATCCTTGGGTCCCTTGGGTCTGCAGCCCCCCGCACTGGTATTGGCCTCGCAGGCGCCTGGCCCTGGCTCCCACCTCGGAGCCAGTGTGCCGCCTGCTGGACCTACGCAGGCCTCCTGTCTGTAAGGTCAAGACCCCTTGATCAGAGGCCACCTCCATGGTAAGTCCCCTTGAGTGAAGAGGGAGTGAGGGGGAAGACGAAGTCGGAGTTTGTTAGCAGCCAGGGAGGGCGCTTGTTCCCTGGAGGGTGACTGCCTCACGGCCTTTTCCACACGCTAAACCACACACGGCTTTTGGATGCGCTGGGGAGGCTGGAGCGGGACATTCTCAGTAAAAATCCCGCCTGGGCAGAGGTGTGAGGGCACAAAGAGCAATAATTCCACAGGGCTCTTTCCAAAGAAATGGGAAGTACTCACGGTGTGAGGAGGAGAGGGAAAGGGGAAAACCCGGCCCCCTGAACTGGAGCTGTGGCTGGGAAGAAAGTGGAGTGTGCAACAGTGGTTTACACCTTCAGAGCTCCCTCCATCCCGTTCGCCCATCCTTGCCGCATGCTTCAGAAGTCACTGTGATAGGCCTAGGGATAACTAGCAGCCCCTGGGGCAAAGGCCTCACCCATGGCTGCGGGAAGGGCAGTGTGGTCCCTCCACCGAGAACCTCTGTACCTTGGAGACCCCTTTCCCTCCTCGGGAAGGACAAACCTAACTCCAGCCCGAGCACTTTCCTAGACAGATCCTACACACAGTTGGGTGTGGGGGGGTGTGTGTGCAATTCTGAATTCAGGTCTTCCATACTCCATTCAACGCTATTGCTATTTTTTTACTGAACTCTATATTGGGGTTCCCAATTGACCACTTTGGATATCCTGATTTTATAGATGAAATTCCCCAAAAGAAAAACATTTATGGGCTTCCTTCATACAATGAGGGAGAATGTTTTTTTTTTTTCAAATGCAATTCAAAATGAAATTATATAGACATAAATCCGCTGTCATTTTTCCTGACACTCTTCCTCCATACCAGTGACTCGTATAAAAATATTTTAAATATAAAAGAAAGTTAAGACATACAGCATATGAAGAGCAACTGAAGAAATGACATGAATGCCTAACTTGGGGGCCAAAACTAAATATATTGGATGCTGGTGGTTTGTGTTCCTCATTTATCTGTAGAATTGTGTGTATGTGTAGAGACATGAATTTAATCGAATCATTACTCCTTCATAGTGGGCCACAAAGAGAAAGGGACAAGTATGTTTTAGCTCAGAAGATCTAAACATTATGTTAATCCAAGTCTCTTTTAGGGCCTTCATTGCTTTGATTAAAGAATGAAATATTCCAGGTTCATCACAGTTATTCTATTGACAAAAATTAGATTAATAAGATGAGAGCTTTTTCGATCCTAATTATTGACTGTGGTCAAATTTTGTTACTCGCATTTGAGAGAAAACTAATTTTAAAATCTGAATCTATGACTTTCTTCTCAGAGTGGCTGGAGGGAAAGAAAAAGGCTGAACTGTGCAAATTCTACAGGAATAAAGGGCAGAATGGCATGTCACTTTCCTTTCTAGAAATGCAGAAATCCATTCCATGATATTCTGGGAGTGTAGCTGGTTATTGCTTTTTTGTTATCAAAATACAAAGTAGTTCAATAGGAGAGAATAATCAAATGGTTTTTCCATCTGAAATTTATTTTTCACCTTTTGGGATACTTTTTGCAAAAAGAAAAGTAGGGAATTGGAAAGAAAGCATGCTTTCTCATCCCCATGGTTTATTTTTGCTTTGCTTTTTCTCGTTTCTAGAAAGCCTGGAGTTTTATGTGTGAATGACTGAGATACTCTGGGGTATGTAGAGAGAACAGCAATTAGCAAATTTGTAAATCAGGGTCTGTTTACACTTCTTTGGGGAAGGATAATCATTAGTTAATTTAGGTGAGGCCCTTGCTGTAAGCTAAGGAATGGAAAATGGGACTTGGGAGGGAGGACCTGCTGTGAAATGGGAAGAGGTAGGGAATTTGAGCAACTGGTGAGGACCAATTAACATTTATTCAGCACCATTAACGGCTGCACTTAGAGGCAGGGTATTTTGCTGACTGTGAACTGGTGATGAGCTTTTGATACTAAGTGAAAATAGACCTTGCAATCACTACCTTTTACATTAGTAAGTGCTCAGCTTTGTCCCTTATAGATAAGTATGTGAAAGTGAGGGTTTAGACATATACCTTATATGTGTGTTTTTCTCTAATCTATGAGAAAATATTGTATAGACACATACAAGTGTGTAATTTATGAACACTATGACACCTCAGAATATTACCCATATTTATGCATATGTAAATACCAGTTCCAATCGGATATGGATAATATTTCAGAAAGAATTTCTTCTCTCTTTTGTGGAGCTAGTTTAACAAATTAGGAACATCTAAAATTTAGGCATCCAAAATTTTTGTCACCTCTGGGTATCATTTGATAATTCTAAAGAATCTCAGATTTGAAACTTCCTGATACTGGGCATTTTCACTTAACTCTTAAATTAACTGATGGCTTTGGCCAAAAATCTAAAAGAAGACACCAAAATTACAGATGGAATTTAAAAGATCGGGGAGAGTGGACATTTTTTCTAACTGTATTCTGCATTTGATTTTGTGAATAATGCCATCTTCACTTTTGATGAGCAGAATGCTGCTATTTATTCTGAAAAGTAACTTCATGTTCTCCCATGTAGAAATAAACAGAATAACCAAGATAAATCTAGATAACAGTAATTGTAGAAAAAGCCTAGGAACTGTTGTGATTTTGAAAAAATCAATTTCAAAACATAAGAAATACATGTAAAATCTTCTTCATTTCTCTTTTTATATTTTCTACTATGTAGTTGCCAAGACTCAAATGGGCTGTTTTCAAAATGCCGCCATAAACTTTGGAGAATTAAAAAAACAAAAACAAAAACAAACAAACAAACAACCCGCTATAGCTAACAGTGGAGTCCCCTTTAAAAGAGATCGTTGGAAGTCATTATTATAAAGCTGTCTAGGACCCTTGCAGTTTTAGCGCCCCGTTGACAACTGTGCAAACCGATTTTCTTAATCCTATCACCTCTGCCTCCTTTTTTCTTTCCTAAAGGCGGGAGCGTATTGTTAAAGTCCCTGATAGGAGTTTAGAAATCAGTACCCCCGCCCCCCTTTCTCTCTCAGCCTCCAACCTCCTCCATACACGGTGAAAATCTCCGCTTTCCCCCCCTCGGGAAAAAATGCAGATGACATTTCCGAGCGCGGAAGGAACTGGGATCGCCTCTCTTCCCGTGATCCCATCCTTGGGAAAACTGGGCAGTTTCGGTGACCTTCACGAGTCAGGACTGGCGGTGGCAGTGTTGGCGAGTCCTCTGCTCCTCGCTCCCACCTCTGCGGTGCCGCGAGGTTAGAACAGCCCGCGGGTCGGGTTTTCGCGGCTGCCCAGCCTCGGCCTGGGAGCTCCAGCCTGACGTTCCTGCTCTCTGCCCCGGGCTGGGCCGGCCGGGTGTGCATCCGGTTGGCGCTGGGCCTTTGAAATCAGACTGGGATACTGAGGGATGGTGGTGTCCTTAGCTCTAGCTACATCCCGGAGAAATGTGGATACTCTGGGGTTACCGGGTTGGCCTTGGTAAAAGACTCTCTCTCTCCCCAGGTGAGCACCTCCGCGTCTAAAAAAAATGAAAAAAAAAAAAACAAAAAACCCCAACAAATCCAAAAACAAGCGGAACCCAAGGATCTTACACCTCGAGCCCTGAGGGGAGTTTGAGCTTTTGCTTTCATCAGGCAGAACAAATTTCCGAGGATTCAAACTGACTTCAAACATTAGCAATTAGAAACCAAGAATCCCTTGGTCTGAAGAATTTTTAATCCCTAACCATTTCCAAATGGGTAATTCTAGGGTCAGTAAATATTGTAGCTACTCTGTTAAAAAGGAAAGTCATCCTGTCCATTCGGGATGCAGAGGATTCCCCGGTGCCGCCTGAGAAGGTCCTTAATGGTGGAGACGCTCGCGCCCATGACTCAAGTCCAGACACCAGGCCCTACCCACAGGGCAAAGAGACAGTGAAGGCTTGTCCTTCACGCTGCTCTCTGGGATTAAATACAACGAATTATTATTGTTATTTTTACATTAAAGGAAACCACTCAGATTTATAAAGTAGGCTGAGAAGTGACTACTAAGAAATAACTGTATTCTGTAAGAAGCGGTAGGAATGGCGTTTTTCCAGAATTTACCCTTAGCGAGCAGAGAGGGAAGTCCTGCTCTAGTAACCTGGCTCCAGAATTTCAATCTCACCAGGCTACAGGGCCCAGAGGTGCAAGCTAGGGGTTAGGTATGTTGGGTGGTTCAGGACTTCCATTCTTGTTCCTGACAAATGTAGAGCCAATTTTC
>NW_006204105.1:1955462-1978305 GCF_000334495.1 Tupaia belangeri chinensis
TGTGTGTGTGTGTGTGTATATATATATATATATATATATATATATCCTATATACGTATGTATATATAGGCCTGTTCCTATGTACTATGTAGAAAAAAGGGTTTAAGGCTGGCAAGTGGCATGGTGGTTAAGGTACTGGACTCCTATGTGATTGACCGTGGTTCAAGTCCCAGACCTGGCAGCTTGCTTTCTCAACTTCTTTTTCTCTCTTTCTCACTTATCAAATTAAAATAAATAAATAAATAATTTTTTGAGAGGTTTTTGCTATAGGGCACGTGTGCTCACCAGAAAGAGAGTGACAGAAAGTGAGAAATCACCCCCCTCCCAGGGGTTTGGCCACACCACAATCCCTTCAATTACATGGAGTCCAGTGACATAACCATTATGCCAACTGTTGGTCTCAATAAATAATTCTTTAAAAAAGAAAAAAAGGTTTAGTTAGAAAATTAAAGGTATGGAGCCAGCAGGTGGCGTGGTAGTTAAATGCACTAGATTCCCACATGGCTGACTGTGACTTGAGCCCTGGACCAGGTAGCTTGCTTTCTCACTTTTCCTTTTCTCTCTGTCTCTCTCTGGTCAAATGAAAAAAAAAAAAGAAAAAAGAAAAAAAGAAATGAAATAAATAATCTAATTTAAAAATAAAATGAAAGATATGAACAAAATTTCAGAGGAACACTGAATTGTAACACATTTCAGAAACTTTAATTTCTTACATAAATATGCATGAGTCTTAACTATATTACGAAGCTTTCAACACAGATCCTCATTGTCTATATAATATCCATGTATTAAGATAGAAAGAGGGTTGGACTAATTTAAATGAGGAAACCTAGATTCTAGTGCTAGCTTTGTCATTAATGTTGGAACCAGGATATGTTTTAATGACAGATAAGTTAATGTTGAAAAAGTGTTCAAAAGTTGTTTCATAGCCTTTGATGAGGCCTTAGTTTTTGGTTTGTGAAACGGGAGAGATTGACTCTGAGGTCCCTTGAGCTATAAGGTTCTATGTGCTTGTTAACTTTTGTTTTTAAATATTAACTTTATTTTTTAATGTGCCTTGGCCATCACTTGACCCATTCTTTACTTTGTTGGAATGAAGGATATTTGACTGTAGATGTATAAAATAATAGTACTAGCAGCACAAGGCCAAAAAAATATTTAAGAGCTAAAATTAAGAGCTTTCATGAAGCTCTCGAAAACTTTTTTATATTAATATCATATGTTCAGAAGTCTTGGATCAGTGATTTCCAGTCCTTTGTGTTTGATGTAACCTATGAGAGAATCTCCAGGATGTTCATGGAAAATACATATTATGAAGAAGCTATGCACAGATTTCAAAAACTTCTTGGACTGATATAAACCTGTATTTTTCCTTTTAGATTTTTGTTATAGGGTATGTGTGCTTGCTGGAGAGAGACAGAGAGGGAGAGTGGAGAAATTGCTCCCCAAGGGGGAATGGTCACACCGCAATCCCTTCAACTATGTGGGAGTCCAGGGATATAACCATTATGCCAACTGATGATCCCAATAAATAATTTTTTAAAAAAAGAAAAAAGGATTTAGTTAGAAAATTAAAGGTATGGGGCCATCAGGCAGCGTTGTGGTTAAAGGTGCTGGATTCTCACACGCAATCAATTCTTTTTCCTCCAGTCTCCACTCAGGATTTTTAAGCATGCATGTACACATGCCTAGTGGGTTTTCCCAGCCATAGGGTCTGAGATTTGAACCACAGAATCAGCCATGTGGGATTCAGCCACCTTTACCACTATGCCACCTGGCTGATCCATAAACCCGTATTTTAGTTTCATATTCCATTGACTTTTTGAAGTCCTCCCTATTGGTGCTTGTGTGAATGCTGTTAAAAGGATCCTATGGCAGTAATGAATTTAAAGGAAATGCAAATTATTTATGCTTTGAACATTTTTTGTGCCATTCCCAGAAATAACTGAAAAAACTCTGGAGTTGAAAAATGAGGACTGGGGAACCAGCAGGTGGCGTGGTGGTTAAGGTGCTGCATAATCCCACATGGCTGACCACAGTTCCAATCCTGGACCTGGTGGCTTGCTTTCTCATTTTCTCTCTCTCTCTCTTTCTGTCTCTCTCTCTATGGTCAAATTAAAATACATTAATAAATAAATAAAATTAAATAAATAATTCTTTAAAAATAAATGAGGATTGAAGCCAGCAGGTGTTAAGAGTTAAGCCACTGAACTCCCACATGGATGTCTGTGGTTTGAGTCCCAGGCCTGGAGGGTTGCTTTCTCATTTCCCTTCTTTCTCTCTCTAGTCAAAAAAAAAAAAAAAAAAAAAGTAAAATAGAATAAATAATTCTTAAAAAAAATGAGAATTTAGAAAAGCAATTCATTACTGGTGGACTGAATTCATGGGCCAAAACCAAACTAAACCAAACCAAACTAGCCCCCATTACTATTTGAGCCTCATGGAAAGCACTAGTAACTATTTTCCATGTCTAGTCTGCTAAGCTGAGATCTTGATCTGGCAGAGATGTGAGAATGCTAAAAGGATGACTTAGTAACAGGCAAAGCGCTTGTCAACAAGATAGATCAGAGGACAGCTTAGCATTCAAGACCTCTATTCATAGCTGCTGAACTTGAGGGCAGGTCAGATGTGAAATTGGGCCCAGCATACACCTAGGAGGGTTTCTCATATTTCTATCTGGTGAGACTGTATTTCCTTACAGACTTCTATGACTGGGTTCAAACTCTAGTGACGGCTCCACGTGTTGCGTTGATGTCCCAGCTCTGTACAGACTTCTGTGATCACAGAGGGTCTGGATTTACTAGTTGTCCTCTCTTGTCTACTATCCTATTAACTGCTGTAGGACAGGACCTTGTCTCCATTGCTTTCAAGTCTTTAGGACTTCATACAAGTAGCTGGTACACAGGAAGTAACATAATGATAATAATAACACAGTAAAGCAATAACAAATAGCGGCATTGAGTAAACATGTACTGTGTGCCAACCATTGTACTCAGATGTATTTATACATTCACCCTTAAAGACACACACAGCAGTCATGTGTCACTTCTCAGGGATATATTCTTTTGTATTTCTTATTTTTATTTTTTGAGAATTTTTTGCTATAGGGTGCCTGTAATCGCCAGAGAGACAGAGACAGACAGAAAGTGAGAAATCACCCCCCACCCCCGCTGGGGGGATGGCCATGTTGCGATTCCTTTTCCTCCATTCTCCTTTTGGGATCTTGGGCACACACACACACACGCACCCAGCGTGAGTTTAAGCCACCAGGTCAGGGACTTGAACTGTGGTTGACTACATGGGAGTCCAGGAACATAGCTATTATACCAACTGCTGGTCCCTGTCAGGGATAGATTCTGAGAAATATATTGTTAGGTGATTTTATTGTTGTGTGAACATCCTATGAGTGTACTTTCACAACCTAAATAATATAACCTGCTACCTACCTACTTTCACAACCTAAATATGGCATAGCCTATTCCACCATTGTATGTATGATCTGTCATTGATCACAATATTTTCGTGTGATGCTAATCTGTCTGTGTGTACATATTTATGTATACACAGACATGTATATATACACACACAAACACAAATATGTATATATACATGTATATACGCATTCCAAGTAATAATATGTAACAATTATGTATGAACTTTAAAAAATTCATGGAAGGTGTGTATTTTGAAAAAATGATTAATAGATTAAAAAATTTTTTGCACCAGAATAAGCCTGTACTTTAATTATATTTCCATGAACTTTTGGAAGTCCCCACATATTTCAAAACACTCTCATGAGTTAGTTATTATTTCTTATTTCTATTTGGTGCAATAAGAAACAAATTGTACAAATACAATAACCACAGTGTAGTGGTTAAAAGTTCAGGTTCTTGGCATCAGCCTGCTTCTGTTTGAGCCCAGGTACTGGCACTTGCTAGTTGTTTGACCTTGAGTAACTTAGTTAATCTCTCTCAACTCCAGTTTCTGCATCTGTGAAACTGGAATAATAAATGCATTCGTCGAAGGGTTGTTGTGAGGATTAAATGAGAGGGTGAATATGGGAACAAAGGACTTAGCATAGTGCCTGTTATTCCCATCAGTTAAATTGATTGCATTATTCACCTTAGTACCAGTTTAGATAAGAAATTGTCACAAATTATGAAAGTGAAATGGCGGGCCAGCCAGTGGCATAGGTTTAAGGCAGCTGGATCCCACCGTGCCAACTACATGGTTTGAGTTCCAGACCGGGTGGTTTAAAAAACATGCCAGGAGAGGACCTGCAGATGGTGTAATGGTTATGTTGCTGGGCTCCCACATAGTCAATCGTGGTTTGAGTCCTGGACTCCGTGGCTTAAAACTCATGCTGGGTGCGTGTGCATGTAATGCCCAAAATTCCAAGAGGAAAATGGAGAAGAAGGGATTGTGGTGTGGTCATCACCCCTGGGGGGTGATTTCTCACTTTCTGTCTCTCTGTCTCTCTGCCAAGCACAAGTGTCCTATAGTAAAAATCTCTCTAGAAAAAAATAATGCTGGGCATGTGTGTGTGCTTGCCAAAAATCCCTAAAGGAGGGAGAGATGGAGGAGAAGGGCTTCCCGTGACCATCTCCCGTGTGTGTGTGTGTGTGTGTGTGCTTTTTTGCTTTCTCTATTTCTTTCCTGTGAGCGTACATGCCTTCTGGCAAAATAAATAATTAAAAAGTAAAAAATAAAGGGACTAAATGAAAGGAAAACCTATGTTTAAGATGAATGTGAGAGGAAAAGAGAGTGAGAAGTGTTTTTTTGAGAAATAGCAGAAGCACCAACCATTGTGTTAGAACTCACATCTGGCTGCCCTGCTTTGCCTAGTTTTCTTCCTTCCAGATGAAAGAAGCTGGGATTGGATAATTTACTATTTTTTCTAAAACTTGCTATACCCTAACATTTTTGTATAGTTTCCTGGAAGCAGAGGGAGAAGGTGACTTTCCTGTGGATCCTTTCCTAAAAGGATCCCTTCCTTGGTCTCCTTCAAGGGGCCCGGAGCCTTTGTCAGAAGTGCTCAGGCCCTGACCATCCAGAGAAGAAGGTAGCTGCTCTTTCCTGCTGGGATCCAGGTTTCAGTCTTCAAAATAGACTCTTTGCCCCACATTTTCTCTCCAAAAAAAGGTATTTCTATGCTTCTCCAATCTTACAAGCACCATCTTAGCTCAGAGCATCCACAATTCTAACAGTAGCTTTCATGGCACACAGGCAGTCAGTATACCAGACATTGTGCCAAGGGTTTTATTCACACTCTCTTATGGCACCCACCCATTAGTCCTCAAAGGGAAGAATTATTTCCCCATTTTACAGATGAGGAAGTTAAGACTTAAAAGATGGAATAACTTACCCACAGCCATAAATTCCATTGCACTCAATGGCCAGAGTTTAAACCTAGCCCTGTATGGCTTCAGAGTCAATGTCATTAACCACTAGATAACATTTTCCACTCCCTGTGGAGGACACCTGAGTGCTCTAGGGAGCATGGTGAAAGTCATGCTTGCTGACCCTAAAACAGAAATTGCTAAATCATAAATGAGAGAAAGCTTCCTTAAAGTATTTGGGTTTTTACCTTCCTTGCTTCTTGTTATTGGTTCTAAGGTATGACTAATTCTAAGGTATGTACCTGCCATGTATAGCAATATAGGGTTGAGTTTCTCTCTCTCTTTTTTTTTTGAATTATTTAATTTTATTTATTATTATTATTATTTTAATTTGACCGGAGAGAGAGAGGGAAGGTGAGAAGGCAAGTCACCCGGTCTGGGATTTGAACCATAGCCATGTAGGAGTCCAGTACCCCAACCACCACACCTGCCGGCCACGAGGGTTGAGTTTTTAAGCATGAGACATGTGTGGTCTTCATAACAAGATGTTTATGCACAGAAATCTCAGTGTCTGCAGCACTGAGGCTTCATATTGAATTTGCTCTAAAACCTCCTCATCTTAAATCCCCTCTTGCAGTGAAATTCAGCGACAAACTTTAATTGCTATTTTACCCATTCTCTTCTCCTTTCACGACGGGATGGATGGAATCTTATTGGTAATTGATTCAAAATGGAACAGCTTAGAAACGTATCAGTTGCAGTGATGGGCAATTCGTGCATTTCTAAGTACCGTTGATTTTTTCAAACTCAGCAATCACAGCTGAAATCCCTTTGCCATGGATTGAATTCACAAAGGAAGAGATTCTGATTTCCACAGTGGCTTCTTTTTAATGCCCTAGGATTAGGAAATTGCCTTGAGGACCCACAGCAAGTATACCAGCTCTTAGAATGGTGGCTTTAGCTTTAACCTCTGAGTGTCTGCTCTGGTTCATTTACTTTGTAACAACTCTATCTAGAGCGGCCTTGTTTGGTATGGGATCAGTTATTTGCAGAAATCGTTCAGATAAACACTTCCACCCCGTGCTTCACTACTCTTCTGATGGCGTAAGTGGATGAGATGCCTGCAGTGAGTTTCAGAGAACTTAACAGTGAGTTTCGGGTTTTTTTTGGGTCCACTTGTTCACTGTCTTTACATCGTTTTTCCTCCCACTCTAAGTAACCGTCCTTTTTTAGGAAGTCTGATGTCTCCAAAAGGGATTTGGAGAAAATTTATACCTCCTGATTTGGATGTGTGGACTTAAGCATTTATGCGTTTCTTGGCTGTTAATTTCAGTCTGTCATATTCCTGTCTGTTTTGCCCAGTGATAGAAAAGAGGCTTTTAGAAGCTAAAAAGAGAAAGACATGAAGGCCATCTCTGTTTTAAAGCTTTGCTTGCTCTGACTGCTAGTCCCACTCCATGTAGGCAACTGATTGATAAAATTTGATACGCTCTCGCAGCAATGAAGCATAGGAACCTCTGGGCCCATTTCCTTTCCCAAGGAACCCATATGGGACCAAACTCTTGAAATACAGTATGTGATAGAGAAGGAGATGATTGTTTCAATCTTGGGTGATTTACTGCATCTCATGCATGAGATCTGTCCAATTAAAAACACAGATTCTGCAAGATATGCAACCAGCCAGACCCTGGCCATTTGCTTTTTCCTATAGTTTCAGAAAACTGGTTGCATGACCAGCATTAATCCTGGGAACGTTAGAGTCCATCTGGTGCAACTGTGCATTACCCAGATTAGACTGTGACATCACAGAGATTTAAGGCAACTCTGTGATATTCTGACTGGGTGGTAGGTTCTGCAGGAGGCATTTCTGTAGACACAGGCCCACTTGACTGCTATAAGGGTGAGCAAATAGTAAACCAGGTCTTGGTGTGTGTGATGTGTGCGATGTGTGTGTGTCTGTGTGTGTGGAGCATGTGGGTGTGTGAGGGAGGGCTGGGGGGTGCTGAGGGATGTTATGAAGAGCCGGGTGTAATGGTTCTCCAGCCTGCGTGGGTGAATTGGTTCCGGATGTTAACATTTTTTCCTTGGGGCTTGACTACATTCTTCTTTTTCTTTGCCTGTCTGTTTTCCTGCCCAAATTGTTCGGCCTCCACAGCTGTGTGGCTCATTGCTAGTGTTGAGAGTGAAAAATCTGTTTTATTACAAGGGCAGTTTTTGGGCATGTGTATAGGTACAGATTTTAAGGTTTTTTACCCAGCATCTTTTCTGAATTTTGAGGCCTTCTTTGTCTATCATCTTGTCAGCTGAGTATTCACGCATGGTACACTGGGTGGCCCCTGGTGGGAAATGAGTATGAAATGTTATAGGAAGCAGACGGTCCTTTATATGCTAGAGTCAGGAAGAGCTGGGTGGAGTGAGAAACTAAGACAATAGATGGAGGCTGTGGAAGCAGCATTGCACAGGGGAGAAGAGTGTGGGTTTTGGGAGACTTGAGCCACTAGTTCTGGCTGTGAGGCCTGGGACAAGTGGCTTAGCCATTCTTCGCCTCAGTTATAAACATATGAAATAAGGGTACAAATAATACAGGGGGTCTTCAAAAGCTCATGGAAGTGTGCATTATTAAAAAAAAAAACTATGGGTAGATTTTATTTTTTTGCACCAGTATAAACTGGACTTTAATTCTATTTTTCATAAACTTTTTGAAGTTCCTTTGTACCTGTTATGGGGATTTTGTGAGAATGATCTGCGATAACAAATGTAAAGTATTTGGCATGGTACCTAGTACATAGAAAGTGCTCAATATTATTATCTGTCTACTCTGCTGATGACTACACTTTTGGCAAACTGAGAAAACTCAGGAAATCATCAGCGTTCTTGGGACCAGCATTTAGCGTAATGGCTATGTTGCTGGACTCCCACGTAGTCGACCACGGTTCGCATCTGGACCTGGTGGCTTAAACTCATGCCAGGTGCGTGTGCGTGCGTGCTCAAGATCCCGAGAGGAGGATGGAGGAGAAGGGATTGCGGCATGACCATCCCCCCTGGGGAGTGATTTCTCGCCTTCTGTCTCTCTGTCTGTCCGGCGAGCGCACGTGCCCTATAGCAAAAACTTCTCAAAAAAAAAAAAAAAAAAAATCAGCGTTCTTATGACAAACCATTTGGAGAGTGCTGGCAAAAGATCGTCCCAAACTGCCCTCTTGCCTTATCTCCACTGCCACCTGTTCATGGCATCTCTCCCTTCACAGGCTGATTCCTCTAGGCTTTTGTTCCTGCTTCTGTCTAGAGCACTTTTCCCTTTGCTTCTCTTCCAAGTCTTTGTGAAGAAAGTGTGTCTACTTCCTTTTTTTTTTTTTAGATTTAAAAAAATTATTTTATTTAACTTTATTTATTTATTTATTTAAATTTGACCAGAGAGGGGGAGAGAGAGAGAGAGAGAGAGAGAGAGAGAGAGAGAGAGAAGAGAAGAGAGAGAGAGAAAAGGAAAGTGAGTAAGCAAACTTCCAGGTCTGGGACTTGAACCATGATTAGCCATGCTGAGTCTGGTGTCCTTAACCACCATGCCACCTGCTGACCTGAAAGTGTGTCTACTTTCAAGACCCATCTTGAGAATGCAGTAGGGCAGAAATATTCCAAGATGGAGAAGTACAATTTAATATAAATGTTACTTGACATGATGTACAACTGTACACATATGATGGCTTTGGGAAATTACTTATGTCCATGTAGAGTTTAACATGTTTGGGCATTCTCATAATAGAAGAAAGTCCTGGGACCAGCGGTTGGCGTAATGGCTATGTCGGTGGACTCCCATGTAGTCGACCACGGTTCGCGTCCTGGACCCAGTGGCTTGAAACTCACGCTGGGAGCGGGGGCATGTGTGCCCAAGATCCCGAGAGGAGAAGGGAGGAGAAGGGATTGCGGTGTGGCCATCCCCCCTAGGGGGTGATTTCTCACTTTTTGTCTCTCTGTCTGTCTCTGTCTGTCTGGCGAGCACATGTGCTCTATAGCAAAAACCTCTAAAAAGAAAAAATAGAAGAAAGTCCTCAGATGCCACCACCTTGACCTTCACTTGGAGTCTGCTATACTCAATTCCTCTTTTAGGAATCTCTGTATGGTTTCCTTCCAAAATAGCGCCAGGGCACTTTTGTGACTTTATGGTCAAAAGGAGTCCCAGCTAGGTATTCGGAAACTCTCAAAGGTGTAGCCAACATTACACAATTGTAGCATTTCCCCTTTGATCGCCATCATCAGAAAGGTACTTTTACAAGAATGCCTTCTTCACCAAGATATCGAGTAGGCCATTTCTTTCCTTCTTTGTTTTTTTTAATTTTTTATCTTATTTTATTTTTATTATTCTTATTTTTTTAAACATTCAATTGCTATACATCATTTGGTTTGTAAAGAGAATTTGTCCAACATGAAAAACATCTCGGGAACCAGCAGCTAGTGTAATGGCTATGTTGCTGGACTCCCACGTAGTCGACCGCGGTTTGTGTCCTGGACCTGGTGGCTTAAAACTCACGCCGGGCGCGTGTGCGTGCGTGCCCAAGATCCCGAGAGGAGAATGGAGGAGAAGGGATTGCGGCGTGACCATCCCCCCTGGGGGGTGATTTCTCGCTTTCTGTCTCTATGTCTCTCTCTGTCTGTCTGGCAAGCGCACGCGCCCTACAGTGAAAATCTCTCCCCCCCCCAAAAAAAAAATCTCGACCAGTTCAGTTGAGAATACTATACATATTATCATTAATAGGAAATAAACCATTTCTGTATCCCATGAATGTCTTGTCTCTCTATTTTTTTCTCCCTTGAGTAGGTAATTTCTTTATTATTATTATTATTTGATTTTTTTAGTTCAATTTCTTTTATACATTCAATTGCATTATTTAGCTTGCAAAGTGAATATTCCAGCATGTGTACATTTCTCACCAGTCCAGTTGACAATACTGTAAAGTTAGCTTCAACAGATAATAACTCATTTCTTTGTCCCATAAATGCTTTTGAGTAGGTAATTTCTGAGTAGAGTGCCTGTCTTGCCTTTGTCTTCATAGGATACCTTCAGGATTTACACTAGCAAGAAGTCAGGAACTTGGCTTTAATTTATCCCTTCTTTGGCAGGATATACACCTGTAATATTCTTCCTTGCCCTGATAGATTGTCATTAACCTTTTTAAAAATTTCATTGGCCATAAAGCTCATGTATTCACCAGAGAGAGATGAGAAACAGAGAGAGAGGGAGAGTGAGAAAGCACCCTTGGGGGTAGCCACAACACAATCCCTTTTCTTTCATCTCTTCCTCTTTTTGGGATTTTGGGCACTCATACACACATACCTGGCATGTCTTTTTTTTTTTTTCTTTTAAAGAATTTTTTTTTTACCTTTTTAAAGAATTATTTTATTTAACTTTATTTATTTCATTTGAGCAGAGAGGGCCAGAGTGAGAGAGAGAGAGGGAAAGTGAGAAAATAAGCCTCCAGGTCCAGGACTTGAACCGTGGTCGGCCATGTGGGGGTCCAGCGCCAGTAACCACCACGCCACCTGCTGGCCCAGACACCTGGCATGTCTTTTAAGCCAGGTCTGGGACTTGAATGGAGTGGTCAGCGATATGAGATCTAGCTGCCCAACCACAATGCCATTAGTTGGCCTATCATAACCTTTAAACTCTGGGATAATTGATGACTCTACTTAAGGAGATGTTGGCTTTGACGGTCTTTGTTCTGTGGCCATCTTTGTGCACATGTGTGTATCAATACATGCACATGCTTGCACGGTGCTTTTCATTGATCTTTTCTACATTTTAGAATCAGTCATAAAAGCAAGGGAAAAGTAGACACCTATCACATTAATATTTGATACCTTTCCTATGACACTTAACACATTTTGCCTTGAATTATAACTTTCAGGAGGGTAGATTTATTTTACATGCCTCAAATGGACAGGAAAACTCTGGAGAGCACTGTGTCTAACTCATCTTTGAATCCTCTATAGAACTCAGTGAACATTTGTAAAACTGAATTGGTAGTTGTCAAACTTTAGTGATGAGTTTTATAACCACTACAGCCACTTTACAGATGGCTTGGCTCTGAGATGGTCCTAGAGGCCCAGTATGAGGTATCGGCCAGTGCCTCTAGGTGTGACTCTAGATGTGTTAATTGATCTCTCTACTCTGGAGTGTCCATCTGTAGTGGGGATTCCACTATGGATTCAAGTAAGACAGAATATCTAATTGTATTATTAACAAGTTGTTTTTGTAGATAAAAATTACTGAACACTCTACAATAGTCAATAGTTCGTAGTCTGTTTGGAACTTAGCCTGATATGCTGTTAGTATTATTTTTATTTATATATTGTTTCAGAGAGTTTTTTTTTTTTTTTTGCTATAGGGCACATGTACTCACGAGAAAGACAGAGAGAGACAAAAAGACAGAAAGTGAGAAATCACCCCCCGGGGGGATGGCCACACCACAATCCCTTCTCTTCCATTCTCCTCTTGGGATCTTGGGCATACACGCACATGTGCCTGGCATGAGGTTCAGCCACTGGATCCGGGACTTGAAACAGTCAACTAATGGGAGTCCAGTGACATAGCCAGTACACTATCTGCTGGTTCCCGCTGTTAGTATTTTTTAAAAATTTGCTACAAGGCTTGTGTATTTATAAGAGAGAGAGAGAGAGAGAGAGAGAGAGAGAGAGAAAGAGAGAAAGAAAGAGAGAAAGAGAGAGAGAGAGAAACACACTCCCCAGGGGAGGATTGTCATGCCACAGTCTTCTCTCCTCCATTCTCCTCTTGGGATTTTGGGCATGTATGCACATGTATTTGGTGTATTTTTCAAGCTGCTGGGTTTAGGACTCGAACTACACAGCTGGCCATGTGGGATCCAGCTAAGTTACCACCCTACCACTGGCTGACCTGATTTGTTAGCAGTTAGAAGCACAATAATTTAGTTTATGGGAGTACCTCTGCCTCATTTTCTTCTAGTTTTTCAGGCCTTATATCCATGGTGACCTCTATTTTCTACTCAAATAGAGAGAAAAAAATAGAATAATAAGCAATATGAAAGTCCCCAGTGTTAAACAGAAGTGCAAAAATCTCTCTAAATGAAAGACAGATTGCATGTGTGCCTGAGAAAGCGGAGCTGGGTTATGCTGAAGCAGAGTGAGAGAAATTCTTCTGGCTTCTCCTCCCACCAGCAGTGGGGAATATGTAAGTGAACTGGTGGGCATCCCCAGCTCAGGGCACAGACCCATGATGGGGCAAGAGGCTCATTGTCAAGAGAAGAAAGGAAAAAAATACATGGTAATCCTGGGGAAAACTGGAGGGCTGAGGAGCATGAGGCAGCCCTGTGAGACTACATTTCAAAACGGCACAGTCATAGAGATATACAGAGTGCCAGGTACTTTTTGGTCTCTGTCAAATTACAAATAAAATCTTAGTGCTGATCTGGGTCTGACTCAGATGGTCAAGGAGAAAAACAGTCTGCCTTTACCATTCCGTTTCAACCTTCATCTTAGAACCTGCCTGCCTGTAGCAGGAACTTAGAAGGAAAAGGGTCTCCAAACTCATTCTTGTCCTGGCTCTGTTTCAGTGCCCACAGTAACAGCAGACTGCGGGGCTAACCCAGTGTTATTGTGGGTTCTGCAGGAATGATGATTCCAGTAGACTGGTACGGTCTTTTTTTTTTTTTTTTTTCTTTTTGATGTGTGCACTTGCCAGAAAGAGATAGAGAGACAGGGAGAGAAAGTGAGAAATCACCCTCCCCTCCAGGAGGGATGGCCATGCTGCCATACCTTCTCTGCTCTCCTCTCGGGATTATGGGCATGCATGTACACAGGCCCAGCATGATTTTCAGGTTGCCAGTCCAGGACTCAAACTGCACAACCAACCATGTAGGGTCTGGTGCCTTAACCATGCCACCTACTGTCTCCATATTTTTATATTCTAAACACAGAGTGGAAACAGCCTTGGAAAGCTAACCTTACAAGAAAGGATTGGCAGACAGACCTGGGGCAAGTTGATGCCTTGAGCTCCAAACCTGGGAAAAAGAGTTCCTCTGCACTTTTATATCAACACACAGATAACTGAGTTTGCCTTTCTCTAGTTGAGTATCTTTGATCCTGAGTCATGAAGATACTTCTTTAAGATCCATTCGTGGACCCCTAAATGTTAGTACCCAGTAGACCCTAAGAATTGTTGAATATCCTGGTTATCTTTTGAGAGGCCACCACTCCAGCATGGAGCTGATACTGGGTCCACATAGAAAGCAAATGTGACCCAGGAACTCAACCCTAAAGAGGGGCACATGGCAAATCATCAAGAGCTAACTATAGGCTATGGAAGACCTATTCATACACTTCTGAAGGATGGCAGAGCTTTTCAGATACCAACGAGCATTCAGGGAGTATATATAAATGGTCTGTGACCTACAATTTCTTTTTGACTTTATAATGGTGCTTAAGCAATATGTATTTGGTAGAAGTTGTTCTTTGAGTACCCATAGAAGTCCTGTTTTTCACTTTCACTATATGAGCTATTTAACACTATATTATAATATAGGCTTTGTGTTAGATGACTTTGCCCAGCTGTAGGCTAATGTAGGTGTTCTGAGCACATTAAAGGTAGGGTAGGTTAGGTGTCTTAAATGCATTTTGGATTATGGTATTTTCAGCTTCTGTTAATTGTGAGTGATTTTAAGTGGAGGGACATCTGAAGTGAAGGGTTTGAAAGTTCATTATTTATTCATCCTCGTTCTTAACTAAATTATAGGCTTCCCTTCAGGCCTCTCATGGTCCAGAAGGTCAGGATGAATAGCCCGAGTAACCTCAGAAGAATACTGCCTTGAGGACCCTGTAATAATCACACAGACTGAGCTCCCTTTTATTCTATTTTTTCCTGTTTCACAAAGATATGGCACGAGGGCCCGACTAAATGAAGAAGGTGAGGTGAACCTGAGTTATAAGATCCTTGGCGATGTCTCCTCTGAGATGAACTAGGAACAGGATGTGAATACTTTTGTGGAAGCCAAGAACCTTGGTGCAGAGATCTGGGGAAAGAGATAGTCTGACCGTTGTGCCAGCTGCTTTTCATGACTTGCAAGAAGACTTGCTTTAACCTGAATTTTGTTCATAGTCTATGGTGACCTATTGATTATGACATTGGGGCCATTCTAGGAAAACCCTAAAACTGACTTTCTAATTCTACCTACATTTATACTTTCTAAGAAGGCTCAAAACACCTGATACTCAATGAGTTTGAGGCCTGGGGGGGTCTTTATCTGGAATGGGGGTCTGGGAAAACAGGGAGGCTCCCTGCCTGGCTCAGGGGCTGTGTTTAATTTAGACTGGAATCCAACATCCACATCACACACTTCCCATTAGATGGGACGTGTGGCACCAGCACCCTACTTTGGCGCCCAAACTCAAACTGCAAGACCCTCAAACTAGTATCCATGCGGAGAGCTGCTGGGTCTTGCCTTGTTCTCCTGGCATCACTGGCAAAATAGCCTGTTGACCTACGAGTACAAAATGTCATCAGCACCAGCTCTTCTGATGTTCTGAGTGGTTTCGGTAAACAAATCTGTACTTTATTTTAATGAGCAGCTCTCAGAGTTTGGTGCTGCTATACCTTACTTTTTGAGGTTTGTGAATTTCACCAAATGTCTGTATAGAATTTTTAAATGATAGGGACCAGCAGATGGCGTAACGCCTACGTTGCTAGACTCCCATGTAGTTGACCGCCATTTGCATCTTGGACCCGGTGGCTTAAACTCACACTGAACGCGGGTGCGTGTGTGCCCAAGATCCCAAGAGGAGAATGTAGGAGAAGGGATTGCGGTGTACCCATCCCTCCTGGGGGGTGATTTCTCACTTTTTATCTCTCTCTTTCTCTATGTCTTTCTGGCGAGTGCACACACCCTATAGCAAAAACCTCTCCAAAGGAAAAAAAATTAGAATTTTTTAGATGATAAACCTATTTTTAAATGTTCAAGTAGTATTTTTTAAAAGAATGATTTCACTTAAATTTTATTTATTATTATTATTTTTTAATTTGACCAAAGAGAGATAGAAAGAGGGGAGGCGAGAAAGCAAGCTGCCAAGTCCAGGACTCGAACCATGGTCAGCCGTGTGGGTATCCAGTGCCTTAACCATCACACCACCTGCTGGCCCCAGTATTTGTTGTTTTTAGGTGTTCAAGATTGATGTGCTGGAGGGCGTGTGTGCGTGCGTGCCCAAGATCCAGAGAGGAGAATGGAGGAGAAGGAATTGTGGCACATCCGCCCTGGGGGGTGATTTCTTGCTTTCTGTCCCTTTGTCTCTCTCTGTCTTCCTGGTGAGTGCACGCACTGTATAGCAAAAACCTCTCAAAAAAAAAAAAAACAAAAAACAAAAAAACGATTGAAGTGCTGGGGCTGGCAGGTGGCATGGTGGTTAAAGACGCTGGATTCCCACGTGGCTGACAACCATTGGAGTCACGGACCTGGTGGCTCTTACCTTCCGCAAGTCCTCAGGGTAAGAGTGTGCCTGCCAGCTGTCCTTCAGGGAGAGTAGAAAACAGCTTTGTATGGCAAAGATGGTTATTATCTCTGATTCTTATTATTGTTCTCCTTTAGGCAACTAGAAAGCACTTTATTTGGCTGTTGGAAAAGTAATGACGAGATTTTGCATATAAAAACATAGAAAAAATATGTCAAGACTGTTTGGACAATCCAATATTATGAAAATTTCTAAGTATAAAAGTACCATACACCCTCATAAGCCCATCATCCACCTTCATTGTCATCTGCGTTTGCTGCACTTGTCCCCCATCTGTTTTCTTTTTTGCTGAGTGTTATAAAGCAAACCTCGAACATCATGTCATTTCATTTCAATACTTGAGTAGATCTCAAAAAAGAAAAAACAAAAAAAGAAAGGAGGAGGACTGGCAGATGGTGTAGCAGTTATGTTACTGGACTCCCACATGGCTGACTATGGTTTAAGTCCTGGATCCGGTGTCTTCTTTTTTTTTTTTGGAGAGGTTCTCGCTATAGGGCGCGTGCGCTCGCCAGACAGAGAGAGACATAGAGACAGAAAGCGAGAAATCACCCCCCAGGGGGGATGGTCACGCCACAATCCCTTCTCCTCCATTCTCCTCTTGGGATCTTGGGCATGCACGCACACGTGCCCGGCGTGAGTTTTAAGCCACTGGGTCCGGGACGTGAACCGCAGTTGACTACATGGGAGTCCAGCGACATAGCCATTATGCTAACTGCTGGTTCCCTGGATCTGGTGTCTTGCAAATCACGTCAGTTGCATGTGCATGCATGCCAAACATCCCAGGAGGAGAATGGAAAAGGGATAGTAGCATGGTCATCCCCTCTGGAGGGTGATTTCTCACTCTCCTTCTCATTGTCTTTCTCTCTGGTAAAGGCCCACACCTTAAAGCAAAAACCTCTTTAAAAAAAAAAAAGATACTTTTTCTGGCCAGCAGGTGGCATGGAGGTTATGCTGCTGGATTCCACATGGCTGGCTGTGTGATTCAAGTCCCAGATCCGGCGGCTTGAAAAGCATGCCAGGTGCTTGTGTGTGCATGCCCAAAATCCTGAGAGGAAAATGGAGGTGGAAAAGAGATTGTGCCACGACCATCCCCCCTGCGGGGGGTGATTGCTCACTCCCCCCTCTCTTTTTCTCTCTGGCAAGTACATGTACATTATAGAAAAACGATTAATAAAAAAAAATAAAAGAGGGAACGTGTTTTGACTGATCGAAATACTATGCTATCAGGTCAATAGGTGGTATGGTGATTAAGGCACTGGATCTCACACGGCCAGCTGTGAGGTTTGCGTCCCAGACCTGGCAGCTTGAGAAACAGGCTGGCCCCTTGTGTGTATGTGCCCAAGATCCTGAGAGAATGGAGGAGAAGGGATTGCAGTATGGTCATTCACTGTGGGGGTGATTTCTCTCTCTGTCTCTGGGGGAGTGCACATACCCTATAGCAAAAAAAACTAAAAACTAAAAAAGAAAAAAAAGAAGGCCACACAATACAATCTCTACACATAACATAGTAATTACTAACTCCTTGACACTATCTTAGTGCACACTCAGATTTGCCTGATTTGTTCAGAAGCTGTTTGCTAAGCTCTCATTGTCACTATCTTTTCTCTTTGGACTTGCCTGTAGTTTGTTAGTTTGCATTTTTTTTTTTTTTAGTTTGATATAGGGCATGTGTGCTCATCAGAGAGAGACAGAGAGGGAAAGTGAGAAATCCCACCCTGAAAGGATGACTATGTTTCTATCCCTTCTCCTCCATTCTCCTTTTGAGATTTTGGGTATGCTTGCACATGTGCCTGGAGTGTTGTTCAAACTGCCAGGTCTGGGACTTACACGTAGTCAGCCATATGAGATCCAGCACCTCAACCACCATGCCACCAGCTGCCCCTCTGCTGCCACAGTTTTAAGGATGCCGCGTAACAAACAAGGCTCCATGTTAGGCAGACCACCTGATGTCCCTGCAGGGTCTATTACCAGAACAGATTTTCCTCACTCTCATCTGAGACTCCTTTCAGGTGGTCTAGATGCGAAGGAAGGTTGAAATTTGTGTTTAAAAAGATTCATAGACAATTTCGACAGCTTTGGAAACCACTGTTCTACACCACTCTCTTTTTCTTAGGAATGCCCAGGAGAAAAGGGACTAGAAAAAGCATGTTTATGATATAATTACTCTGGAATCTGTATTTAAAAAACTTTCTGTCTTCTGAGTTGGGGTGGGGGAGCACCTCCAACAGGGTCCTCACACCTGATCCATTCCCAGCCTCAGCCAGCGAGGATCATGGGCACTCCCTCACCCGATGCGTGCAGGACACCTCAGGGTGTGAACCTAGGGCTTCCCCACAGGGTCCCAGCATTCTGGAACATTGTGCTACTACTATGCCAGCACCACTGTGGCTGGCCCAGAACCTGTACTTTCAAGCTATTGTAACAGTTCCACAGCACCCAAATAAATGTCACAACAGAACATTTGTTACTGTAGCAAGGTCAGAAAATTACTTTTTATTTTAATAGGGGTGACTGGGGACCAGCAGATGGCATAATTGTTCCATTGTTGGACTCCCACGTAGTTGGCTATGGTTCGAGTCCTGGAACCAGCAGCTTGAGACTCACGCTGGGTGCATATGCCTATGTGTGTGTGCTCGAAATTCTGAGAGAATGGAGAAGGGGTTGGGGCATGACCATCTCCCCCTTGGGTTCGATTTCTTACTTTCTGTCTCTCTGTCTCTTGGGCAAGCACAGACACCCTATAGCAAAACTCTCTATTAAAAAGAAAAAGAATAATAGGAGTGACTGTGGCTATGGAAATAATGTGAAATAGTAAGTAGTATCTAATTACAGGCTCCCTAGGCAAATGAGGCTCAGAATGTTTTTCTGGTTGTGGCAAAGACAACTTGTTATTTCACAGAGGTCACCAAAAATGAAACTCCTTTAGGGTTTTAACATTGACAACAGAATACCATCTAGAAGTGCATTAAATTAGAGTTAAATTTAATATTATGAAGGTTAACTTAGGAAGCTCTGCTCAGCATTTACTAGTCATAGACTATTTAGACCTGATTGAAACACTACATTGAATAAAATACAAATGGAATGTTTTAAAGGGAAACATTTGGTTAACCTTTTCTTTTGTCTGTATGGCTTTAAACAACTGCTTTAAACAACTTCTACTTGTCCCACTCCTTACTTAATTGAAGTGTTTGACTCACTGAATTCAGCGGATGAGCTGCTGTTTGATACAGTATAGCTATGTTTGTCAGGCAATAATAAACAGAAAACCTGAGCTTGTCAGACCAGACAGTGTTGCTGCAGTAAAATGTGAAGCTTTGTAAGGTAAAGCTATGTGGGGAGGTCTCTGGGTTTGATCCAGAAACCTACCCACATGGACTCTGGTTCAAGTCCAGAGACCCCCCTGTGCATGCCAGGTACACGCATGGCCATGACTTGGGACCGGCTGAAGGCAGAGGGGCCCTGTTGGGAGGTATTGTCTGGTCTCACTCACTTGCTCATGGTAAAAGACAAATCAATAAAAAAAAGATGTATCATCTCACCTTCAACAAATAAACAGACAAAAACTCAGAACTTCGTGGTGAACACATTTTTTTAAATGATCTTCATTGAAATACTGGCTGATACTGTTGCAACTTATAATTTCTGTGATTTTTATATAGCGTTTTTTTACCACTGTTAAATCTGAAATAACCATAATTATAGAGTTACTATGATGCTTTGATTTGAAATTATTAGGTTAGTGCTTGACAAAGCTAAAAGAGCGCTAAACAAACATGTTACATTCAGTTACAAAAAATTACTGCTGGGGCCAGCAGGTGGCGTAGTGTTAAGGCACTGTGGCTGACCATGGATTAAGTCTATACTTAGTTTGAGACTAGGAAACTGGGTGCTTGTGCGTACATGCCCAAAAGCCCGAGAGGAGACTGGAGGAGAAGGGATTGCAGCATGGCCATCCCCTCTGGGGGAGATTTCTCCCTTCCGTTCTCCGTCTTTGTGTTTCCAGGGAGTATAGGCACCCTTTAGCAAAAATCTCTGTTTAAAGAAAATAAATTGCTACTAACCATTTGCAGATTCCTCAATAAATAAATGTGTAGTTTCATGTGTAACTGTGATTGCTCTGTATACCATCGTATTTGGTGTGTGTGTGTAGGAAAGTGCAAAGCTGTAAGTGACACCGGAGCAACAATCTTGTTCTTCCCGTGGCATCTTGCTCCTACTTCTAATAGAACAGTGCAGCGATGGCGCTGCAATCCAGTTGCTTATGACTGCCCTCATCAGTAGACCTGCTCTTTCCTATACATCAGGAGTCTATCTTTTTTGTTTTCTTTAAGCAGTTTTTGTTAATAATAACAGCTATATATAAGACTATTTTACTCCTGTACTTTCTCAATTGTTTCTCCCATATATTTTCCCTTTTCCTTTCCTACTCGATGAGATTTGGCTTTCTGTTCAAGGATCTCCTTGTGGTCTTTGTCCAGCCTTTGCCTAGTGATGACCACCTTGCTGGCATGAATGCCCACATGGGTGATCGTGCCACTAGGCTTTACCTGCTGCACCTGCTCAGTGTAGATGGCCCATCTCTTCCTGTGACCTTGGACAACATAGGCACTTGGCTGATTTATAGTGTCCTTGCACAACCTAAGCTTCATCATCCTTTTGGATGGACATGGATAGAACACCATGCTTCTGTCTCAGCTCTTTGGAAGGAGGGAAAGATATAATCTTCCTGCAGATGCGGGAGGGTGCGTTGAAATGCCTTTTATGGTTCTTGCTTTGGTCAGAAGTCACAAAAGGACTGAACTTCATTTTGGCTGCTACTGCTCCTGATGACCACGAAAGAGCAGGAGTCTGTCTTCTTTAGCTCTGTCTCTCTAGTCCCCACAGAATTTCTGGCTTACAAGCCTACTCAATAAATGTATCATTTTTTTGGAGAGGTTTTTGCTATGGGGTGTGTGCTCTTGCCAGAAAGACAGAGAGAAACAGAGAGACAGAAGGTGAGAAATCACCCCCCGGGGGGAAATGGCCACGCTGTAATCCCTTCTCCTCCATTCTCCTCTAGGGATCTTGGGCACGCATGCACAGGCGCCCGGCGTGAGTTTAAGCTACCGGGTCCGGGACTTGAACGGCGGTCGACTACATGGGAGTCCAGAGACATAGCCATTATGCCAACTGCTGGTCCCTGTACTCAATAAATGTATATGCAATAAATGAATTAATTATATCATCAGACTTTGTTCATTCTGAGCTATTAGATCAACTGTTTTGACTGAACCAACTGACTTGAAAATTCAGTCATATTTTTGCCTTTTCACCAAGAAGTTCACTTGTATAGTACTGCTGACATTTTATATTTGCATAGCAGTATATTTTCTCAAAGTGCCATCTGTTCCAGGATGGAAAAATCACATTTACAATTTTATTTGATTCTCTCAAAACCATACAAAATGAAGCCGCTATCACCTTATCTTGGAAGTGGGAAAACAAATGAAGACAGCTTCTTCAAGATTGTAGTCATGTCTGAGCAGAGCTCTGGGATAGATCCATTGCTTTTCCTTGAAAACTCCCAGCCTCAGTCCACCCTTTCCTTACCCTGGAACATGGGGGTGGAATGTGTGTTAGAGGATGTGGTAGAGGCAGGCAGAAGACTGTTTCATACCTTGAGGAGGGCCTCCGAATGTGCAGTGGGTTTTTTCCTAGTTCTACAGGGGTCTGGTTGAGGGCTGGGCCTGGAGGCATGTGGTAATGCAGTGGAGGGCAACTGTCATATCCCTGCATGACATGACCATCAAGTACCTCCTTCTGGGGATGGGCCTCTAGTTAGCGCTGTTACTGTTGAATCACTGCTTGGCAGGTGCATTTGTAGGTTTTCCCTGAAAGACTGAATCAAAGCCTCAAAATCATAAATTCTGAGCTACATTTCTTTTTTTCTTAAATACTAAGCCTGCCTTTGTGCCTCGAAAGATCATATTGGCCTGTAAGTTTTCCTTCTCTAATAGGCTGTAATAATTGTTGCTTATTTTCCTCTTTCACATGTAAATTTTAAAACCTCAGATAATTTGCATACATATTAAAAATTCAGAGAGCCCCCAACAAAAGCATAAAGTGAAAGCAATCTCCCATCCCTACTCTCCGAGCTTATCTTCTCTAGATAACCACTGTTACCAGATTCTTTTGCATCATTCCAGTTATAAATATGAGTTAGATGAATCATTATATGAATGATACATATGAATTTTATATACACATATGTATATATACAAAACTTTTTTTTTTGAAGTTTGATTTCTTTTTAGTGTTTTGCTATCAAGTGTGTGCACTTGCCAGAAACAGAGAGAGAAGAAAAGTGAGAAAACACCGCCTGCCCCCACCCAGGGGGAATGGCCACACCACAATTCTTTTTCATCCAGTCACCGCTCAGGATTTTGGGCACATATGCACATGTGCCTGGTGTAATTTTCAAATTTTTAAGTTTTCAAATTTTCAAAGGGCTGTGTCTGGGACTTGGACTGAGCAGCTGGCCATTCCCATCCAAGGGGATCTCTTACCTTACACAACACCTGCTGGGCTAATGTAATGTATATCTTTTCGTTTAAAATGAAAACACAAATACTGGCATAATATACAGAATACTTTGGCCTTTATGGTTTCAGTTTGGAGCTATTGTACTAGAGATTGTTAAATAGTCATACTTTCCTGTTTTCAAAATCACCTAGGCCAGCTGGTTAAGGCAGCTGGATCTCACATGGCCAA
The DNA here is from genome assembly GCF_000334495.1 of Tupaia belangeri chinensis. NCBI lineage: Eukaryota > Metazoa > Chordata > Mammalia > Scandentia > Tupaiidae > Tupaia > Tupaia belangeri. The sequence goes on from NW_006204105.1 coordinate 1,978,078, forward strand.
TTGTGCAGTCTGAGTGTTGGATCAGGTGGCTTGAAAAACATGCTGAGTGCTTGTGTGTGCAAGCCCAGAATCCTGAAAGGAGGGGGAAATGGAGGAGAAGGGAATAAGGCGTGACCATGCCCTAGGAGATTCTTTCTCTCTCTCTCTTTGCAAGTTCATTACTCTCTCTGGCAAAAAAAAAAAAAAAAAAAAAAAAAAAAAATATTGTAATTTTTTTTTTTTTAAAAA
>NW_006204105.1:1979115-2029434 GCF_000334495.1 Tupaia belangeri chinensis
TGCCCAAGATCCTGAGAGAATGGAGGAGAAGGGATTGCAGTATGGTCATTCACTGTGGGGGTGATTTCTCTCTCTGTCTCTGGGGGAGTGCACATACCCTATAGCAAAAAAAACTAAAAACTAAAAAAGAAAAAAAAGAAGGCCACACAATACAATCTCTACACATAACATAGTAATTACTAACTCCTTGACACTATCTTAGTGCACACTCAGATTTGCCTGATTTGTTCAGAAGCTGTTTGCTAAGCTCTCATTGTCACTATCTTTTCTCTTTGGACTTGCCTGTAGTTTGTTAGTTTGCATTTTTTTTTTTTTTTAGTTTGATATAGGGCATGTGTGCTCATCAGAGAGAGACAGAGAGGGAAAGTGAGAAATCCCACCCTGAAAGGATGACTATGTTTCTATCCCTTCTCCTCCATTCTCCTTTTGAGATTTTGGGTATGCTTGCACATGTGCCTGGAGTGTTGTTCAAACTGCCAGGTCTGGGACTTACACGTAGTCAGCCATATGAGATCCAGCACCTCAACCACCATGCCACCAGCTGCCCCTCTGCTGCCACAGTTTTAAGGATGCCGCGTAACAAACAAGGCTCCATGTTAGGCAGACCACCTGATGTCCCTGCAGGGTCTATTACCAGAACAGATTTTCCTCACTCTCATCTGAGACTCCTTTCAGGTGGTCTAGATGCGAAGGAAGGTTGAAATTTGTGTTTAAAAAGATTCATAGACAATTTCGACAGCTTTGGAAACCACTGTTCTACACCACTCTCTTTTTCTTAGGAATGCCCAGGAGAAAAGGGACTAGAAAAAGCATGTTTATGATATAATTACTCTGGAATCTGTATTTAAAAAACTTTCTGTCTTCTGAGTTGGGGTGGGGGAGCACCTCCAACAGGGTCCTCACACCTGATCCATTCCCAGCCTCAGCCAGCGAGGATCATGGGCACTCCCTCACCCGATGCGTGCAGGACACCTCAGGGTGTGAACCTAGGGCTTCCCCACAGGGTCCCAGCATTCTGGAACATTGTGCTACTACTATGCCAGCACCACTGTGGCTGGCCCAGAACCTGTACTTTCAAGCTATTGTAACAGTTCCACAGCACCCAAATAAATGTCACAACAGAACATTTGTTACTGTAGCAAGGTCAGAAAATTACTTTTTATTTTAATAGGGGTGACTGGGGACCAGCAGATGGCATAATTGTTCCATTGTTGGACTCCCACGTAGTTGGCTATGGTTCGAGTCCTGGAACCAGCAGCTTGAGACTCACGCTGGGTGCATATGCCTATGTGTGTGTGCTCGAAATTCTGAGAGAATGGAGAAGGGGTTGGGGCATGACCATCTCCCCCTTGGGTTCGATTTCTTACTTTCTGTCTCTCTGTCTCTTGGGCAAGCACAGACACCCTATAGCAAAACTCTCTATTAAAAAGAAAAAGAATAATAGGAGTGACTGTGGCTATGGAAATAATGTGAAATAGTAAGTAGTATCTAATTACAGGCTCCCTAGGCAAATGAGGCTCAGAATGTTTTTCTGGTTGTGGCAAAGACAACTTGTTATTTCACAGAGGTCACCAAAAATGAAACTCCTTTAGGGTTTTAACATTGACAACAGAATACCATCTAGAAGTGCATTAAATTAGAGTTAAATTTAATATTATGAAGGTTAACTTAGGAAGCTCTGCTCAGCATTTACTAGTCATAGACTATTTAGACCTGATTGAAACACTACATTGAATAAAATACAAATGGAATGTTTTAAAGGGAAACATTTGGTTAACCTTTTCTTTTGTCTGTATGGCTTTAAACAACTGCTTTAAACAACTTCTACTTGTCCCACTCCTTACTTAATTGAAGTGTTTGACTCACTGAATTCAGCGGATGAGCTGCTGTTTGATACAGTATAGCTATGTTTGTCAGGCAATAATAAACAGAAAACCTGAGCTTGTCAGACCAGACAGTGTTGCTGCAGTAAAATGTGAAGCTTTGTAAGGTAAAGCTATGTGGGGAGGTCTCTGGGTTTGATCCAGAAACCTACCCACATGGACTCTGGTTCAAGTCCAGAGACCCCCCTGTGCATGCCAGGTACACGCATGGCCATGACTTGGGACCGGCTGAAGGCAGAGGGGCCCTGTTGGGAGGTATTGTCTGGTCTCACTCACTTGCTCATGGTAAAAGACAAATCAATAAAAAAAAGATGTATCATCTCACCTTCAACAAATAAACAGACAAAAACTCAGAACTTCGTGGTGAACACATTTTTTTAAATGATCTTCATTGAAATACTGGCTGATACTGTTGCAACTTATAATTTCTGTGATTTTTATATAGCGTTTTTTTACCACTGTTAAATCTGAAATAACCATAATTATAGAGTTACTATGATGCTTTGATTTGAAATTATTAGGTTAGTGCTTGACAAAGCTAAAAGAGCGCTAAACAAACATGTTACATTCAGTTACAAAAAATTACTGCTGGGGCCAGCAGGTGGCGTAGTGTTAAGGCACTGTGGCTGACCATGGATTAAGTCTATACTTAGTTTGAGACTAGGAAACTGGGTGCTTGTGCGTACATGCCCAAAAGCCCGAGAGGAGACTGGAGGAGAAGGGATTGCAGCATGGCCATCCCCTCTGGGGGAGATTTCTCCCTTCCGTTCTCCGTCTTTGTGTTTCCAGGGAGTATAGGCACCCTTTAGCAAAAATCTCTGTTTAAAGAAAATAAATTGCTACTAACCATTTGCAGATTCCTCAATAAATAAATGTGTAGTTTCATGTGTAACTGTGATTGCTCTGTATACCATCGTATTTGGTGTGTGTGTGTAGGAAAGTGCAAAGCTGTAAGTGACACCGGAGCAACAATCTTGTTCTTCCCGTGGCATCTTGCTCCTACTTCTAATAGAACAGTGCAGCGATGGCGCTGCAATCCAGTTGCTTATGACTGCCCTCATCAGTAGACCTGCTCTTTCCTATACATCAGGAGTCTATCTTTTTTGTTTTCTTTAAGCAGTTTTTGTTAATAATAACAGCTATATATAAGACTATTTTACTCCTGTACTTTCTCAATTGTTTCTCCCATATATTTTCCCTTTTCCTTTCCTACTCGATGAGATTTGGCTTTCTGTTCAAGGATCTCCTTGTGGTCTTTGTCCAGCCTTTGCCTAGTGATGACCACCTTGCTGGCATGAATGCCCACATGGGTGATCGTGCCACTAGGCTTTACCTGCTGCACCTGCTCAGTGTAGATGGCCCATCTCTTCCTGTGACCTTGGACAACATAGGCACTTGGCTGATTTATAGTGTCCTTGCACAACCTAAGCTTCATCATCCTTTTGGATGGACATGGATAGAACACCATGCTTCTGTCTCAGCTCTTTGGAAGGAGGGAAAGATATAATCTTCCTGCAGATGCGGGAGGGTGCGTTGAAATGCCTTTTATGGTTCTTGCTTTGGTCAGAAGTCACAAAAGGACTGAACTTCATTTTGGCTGCTACTGCTCCTGATGACCACGAAAGAGCAGGAGTCTGTCTTCTTTAGCTCTGTCTCTCTAGTCCCCACAGAATTTCTGGCTTACAAGCCTACTCAATAAATGTATCATTTTTTTGGAGAGGTTTTTGCTATGGGGTGTGTGCTCTTGCCAGAAAGACAGAGAGAAACAGAGAGACAGAAGGTGAGAAATCACCCCCCGGGGGGGAATGGCCACGCTGTAATCCCTTCTCCTCCATTCTCCTCTAGGGATCTTGGGCACGCATGCACAGGCGCCCGGCGTGAGTTTAAGCTACCGGGTCCGGGACTTGAACGGCGGTCGACTACATGGGAGTCCAGAGACATAGCCATTATGCCAACTGCTGGTCCCTGTACTCAATAAATGTATATGCAATAAATGAATTAATTATATCATCAGACTTTGTTCATTCTGAGCTATTAGATCAACTGTTTTGACTGAACCAACTGACTTGAAAATTCAGTCATATTTTTGCCTTTTCACCAAGAAGTTCACTTGTATAGTACTGCTGACATTTTATATTTGCATAGCAGTATATTTTCTCAAAGTGCCATCTGTTCCAGGATGGAAAAATCACATTTACAATTTTATTTGATTCTCTCAAAACCATACAAAATGAAGCCGCTATCACCTTATCTTGGAAGTGGGAAAACAAATGAAGACAGCTTCTTCAAGATTGTAGTCATGTCTGAGCAGAGCTCTGGGATAGATCCATTGCTTTTCCTTGAAAACTCCCAGCCTCAGTCCACCCTTTCCTTACCCTGGAACATGGGGGTGGAATGTGTGTTAGAGGATGTGGTAGAGGCAGGCAGAAGACTGTTTCATACCTTGAGGAGGGCCTCCGAATGTGCAGTGGGTTTTTTCCTAGTTCTACAGGGGTCTGGTTGAGGGCTGGGCCTGGAGGCATGTGGTAATGCAGTGGAGGGCAACTGTCATATCCCTGCATGACATGACCATCAAGTACCTCCTTCTGGGGATGGGCCTCTAGTTAGCGCTGTTACTGTTGAATCACTGCTTGGCAGGTGCATTTGTAGGTTTTCCCTGAAAGACTGAATCAAAGCCTCAAAATCATAAATTCTGAGCTACATTTCTTTTTTTCTTAAATACTAAGCCTGCCTTTGTGCCTCGAAAGATCATATTGGCCTGTAAGTTTTCCTTCTCTAATAGGCTGTAATAATTGTTGCTTATTTTCCTCTTTCACATGTAAATTTTAAAACCTCAGATAATTTGCATACATATTAAAAATTCAGAGAGCCCCCAACAAAAGCATAAAGTGAAAGCAATCTCCCATCCCTACTCTCCGAGCTTATCTTCTCTAGATAACCACTGTTACCAGATTCTTTTGCATCATTCCAGTTATAAATATGAGTTAGATGAATCATTATATGAATGATACATATGAATTTTATATACACATATGTATATATACAAAACTTTTTTTTTTGAAGTTTGATTTCTTTTTAGTGTTTTGCTATCAAGTGTGTGCACTTGCCAGAAACAGAGAGAGAAGAAAAGTGAGAAAACACCGCCTGCCCCCACCCAGGGGGAATGGCCACACCACAATTCTTTTTCATCCAGTCACCGCTCAGGATTTTGGGCACATATGCACATGTGCCTGGTGTAATTTTCAAATTTTTAAGTTTTCAAATTTTCAAAGGGCTGTGTCTGGGACTTGGACTGAGCAGCTGGCCATTCCCATCCAAGGGGATCTGGCACCTTAATCTCCACAACACCTGCTGGGCTAATGTATATACAAACTTTTAAAATGAAAACACAAGTACTGGCATAATATACAGAATACTTTGGCCTTTATGGTTTCAGTTTGGAGCTATTGTACTAGAGATTGTTAAATAGTCATACTTTCCTGTTTTCAAAATCACCTAGGCCAGCTGGTTAAGGCAGCTGGATCTCACATGGCCAATTGTGCAGTCTGAGTGTTGGATCAGGTGGCTTGAAAAACATGCTGAGTGCTTGTGTGTGCAAGCCCAGAATCCTGAAAGGAGGGGGAAATGGAGGAGAAGGGAATAAGGCGTGACCATGCCCTAGGAGATTCTTTCTCTCTCTCTCTTTGCAAGTTCATTACTCTCTCTGGCAAAAAAAAAAAAAAAAAAAAAAAGAAAAAGTCATGTAGTATTCTATTGTGTGGATCTACTGTAACTTTTATTAAGCCCTTTTTAATGGATGTTTAGGTCCTTTTCAGTCAATTGCTTCTGAATAAAGATCTGTGATTATTTTGGGGGCACTCTTATGATGGCATTTATGGAATAAATTCTAGAAGTAGAATTGTATAGTTGAAGTTATGACATTTAAACTTTTGGTGGATATTTCAGATTACCTTCTGAAAAGGTGGTCTAGTTTCCATTCACACGGTAACGAGAGCCTATTATATTATCTGCTTGTCAAAAATAGATTAGAAAACATCTTCATCTTTGCTAATATCCTTGTCCTTGAAAAATGCTTGCAAATTGATTTAATCATAAATTAAATTCTCCCCAACAACTTCTCCACTTTTCCTCCCATGTATAGAGCTTAAGTTTATAGACCCACAGGGCAATTCCTTCTTGCCTTTGGATGGGCAGAGGGTTTTGTTTAATCTCTCGGGCTTTCCTGCTCCTCCATTTATTACCAATCATTACTTTAACTTACTCTTTTAGGATCCTGGGGTGCAAGTCCTCAGTGCTGGAGGCTTTCAAGGTGTGGAATAAATAAGAAATGGCAGCAAACATTTCTTATTAGTGAGGGAGAAAATAAAAGGCATGTCACTCAGGGTTTTTGGGTACAACTTTGGTTCAATTATGTTCGGCTGTTTAAAATCAAGGCTGTTTCCAGACCATTTCAAAGAACGGCAGGGCAACCTGCTGAGACCCGTGTGAAATGGACACCCTGTTACAACTAATTAGTGTTACTGTTTTCCTTGCATTTGTGGGGGGGTGACAGGAAATACATGAAGGGTGTTTATCCCTTCCTGTAGTAGGAAAGAATTGGAACCACTGGAACAGCCTGGAGGGGGACCCTGCCCATGACTCCCACGGTCTATTCCCACCTCTTCCCAAGAATGGCTGCGAACAGCCATGAGCCTTGGTATTCATTTGACCCCAGTGCTTGTGCCTTCTTTGACCCATGCACGAGCGCTTCAGGTTGTTTTCACAAGAGACCTAAGACAAATAGTTCATTCAATTAAATCCAACAAGTATTTATTAAACACTACAATGTGTAGCTGAGTAAGGAATAATCCTCTGCCTCGAGGACCTCGAAACTGAGGCACAGAGGAGAATTCAGTAATTATTTAGAGCTACTGCATGTTTTTGAGGAAGATGGTGGTTGTGAGCTCAGGCCAGGGTTTGACCTGAGATTTTATTCCTCATTAGGTCTCAAAACTTGGTCAAATTGCTTTATTTTTTTGACCTTGATTTCCTGTCTGTAAAGGTTTGTTGTGGGCCAGCCAGTGATGTGGTGGCTGGGGTGGCTGGATCCTACATGGCTTACTGTGCTGTTCAAGTCCCAGACCCAGTGCCCAGGAAACTATACGAGGTGTGTGTGTACCTAACGTCCCGAGAGGAGCGTGGAGAAAAGGAGACTGCAGTGTGAACATCTCCTCTAGGGGATACATATGCAAATTATCTGAGTTTTAAAAATTTAGATGTAAAAGAGGAAAATAATTAGCTTTCTCTCTTTCTCCTATGATCATATATGCCCTATAGTAAACTAAAAAAAAAGTAAATGTATAAAGGTTTGCTGTAAGAATTATGTAAGGTCATATACAGTTAATGATTAATTAAGGTAAATATTATACCATTAAGGCTATGCCTTAGGAAGATTCATGTGATAATGTAGGAAATAAGATGTGAAAGCCTAGAATGGGGAAAGACAAGAAATCACAGTTTGGTCAGGATAGGTTTGGCCTCAGTGCAGTGATAAACACATCCTGAAATCTTAGTGGTTTAATATATACAAGTTTATTCTTGCTCAGTGTTTCAGTTACCAGTTTCTTTACTTATAAGACTAAAAACCCTTGGTAGCTTAAAAAAAATCTTTTTATTTGCTCCTGATTCTGTGAGTCAGTTATTCAGGACATAGCAAGATGATTCATCTATATCCCTTAATATCAGGAGCCTCAGCTGAGGTGGTTCAAATGGCTGGCATGATGGCATAACAGAAGGCATATATCTGTAGTCTCAGTTTGGGCTGTTGGATGGTCTCCTTTGTTCTCTTCTGGATGGCTTCTCTGTATTACCCTCTCAGTCCACATGCTCTAAGAGCCCAGCTTGAACTTCCTCACTGCATGGCAGCTGGGCTCTTAGAGCACGTGCACTGAGAGGATAAAATCCAGTGTGTAAATATACATCAAGCCTTGCATCTGCTTACAGAAGTCCATTTGGCTAAAACCAATCAGATGTCTAAACCCAGAGTCAGTGTGGGAGGGACTGTACAAGGGGACAGGTACTGAGAAATGGAATTTATTGATTGGGAGTTGTTGATATACTGGTCTATAACACTAAGAGAAATCAGTACATCCTCCAGCGTGGCTCTCTTCCAGGTAGTGACTCAGGGACCCTATCTGCTTCCATTTTGTAACTCCATCATATCAACAAATGGCTTCCAGCGTTCAATGGCAAGGGAACAGGGTTGCACTGGAGTCTTGACCTGAAAGTTAAATATGTTATAGTGTTTTGGCCAAAATCAATGAAAGTCCTGACTAAGTACAGATGGTCTAGGTGGTATAGTCTAATTTTTAGAAGGAGAAGAGAACAAAGGATAATGGGAGTAGTGGGAGTAGGAATCTCTCCTGTAGTCACTTAGGATGATGTCTTGGTGGTATAGGTAAGGGGTGATGCAGATATAAAATATTAAGTTGTCAGGAAAGTCATGATGTATTTTTTTTTATATTTTTCTATGCAAAAGTACATCATGATTTTCCCAACACCCAATAAAATGTTTAGAGAAATAACACAAAGGAAGGGATTGATTCAATAAAAGGAACCCATCATATGCATAATTGCTAGGAATTTAGATAAAATAATATCCTAAATCTTTGAACCCTCTTTATCTTTTGCCTCATAAAAACATATGTTTTCTTCATCTCTATAAGTTAATATCATAGCTGGCTTTTGCTCTAAGGATGTGTGGTCCCTTCATGGATTATTTTATTTACTTAGTCATGCATTCTCTATTCTCCTTGTCCAACACAGATGTTAGATTTCATAGCATGATGGTTAGAAAGATTTTTGGAAAGGAGACAATTTAAACTTAGACCTCAATGCCATTTTTTAAGAGTTATTTTATTTAACTTATTTATTTATTTTAGCTTGACTAGAGGGGCACAGAGTGATAGAGAGAGGGAGGGAGGGAGGGAGAGAGAAAGTGAGAGATCAAGCCACCAAGTCTGGAACTCAAACCGTGGTCTGCCATGTTGGAGTCCAGTGCCCTTAACCACCATGCCATCTGGCCCCCTATTTTTTTTTTTTAAGGTTTTTCTATAGGGCATGTGTACTCACTGGGGAGGGACAGAGAGAGAAAGTAAGAAATCACGCCCCTGGGGGTGATTGCCATGCTGCAATACCTTGTCTTCCATTCTCCTCTCTGGATTTTGGACACAAATGCACACGTACCCAGCATGATTTTCAAGCCAATGGATCCATTGCTTGAGCCCCAGCCAGACATCTGGGAATCTAGCACCTTAATCACTATACTACCTGTTAGCCCAACGCTAATTTTTTTTTTTTTTATGGGAATTTGATACTTTACTTTCTAAATAGGCACGGAGAAGTAAATTTTAAGTCTGATTCTTTTTCTTTTCTGAAAAGCTTTTGTTTTAATGGAACTGAGGGGTTGATATGACCTAGTTCTGCTCTTGAGATCTCTCCTTTCAACTTGTAATTCAATCTTGCAATGCCCATTCCTAAATTTATATATTTAGTTGAGGTACTGATCAATATTTATTTATTTATTTATTTTTTGAGAGGTTTTTGCTATAGGGCATGTGTGCTCACCAGACAGACAGAAAGAGAGAGACAGAAAGCGAGAAATCACCCCCCAGGGGAGATGGCCACACCACAATCCCTTCTTCTCTGTTCTCCTCTCGGGATCTTGGGCATGCACGCACACGTGCCTGGCGTGAATTGTAAGCCACTGGGTCCGGGACACGAACCATGGTCGACTACATGGGAGTCCAGAGACATAGCCATTACGCTAACTGCTGGTCCCCCTGATCAATATTTATGATTAATATTTGTTCAGAGATTACCACTGGCATCAGTCTTACAGATTCCTCTTGAAGTAGGGATGACTTTTGTTCCTCTGTTGTATAGCTAAACAAACAAAATGAATTGAGGAAACTTTGTAGGGGAATAGAGAGAAGTAACTTAGATCCTAGAGGTTATATTTATGGAGCTGTGGAAATTTTAGTTTAGCACTTGGCTTGGCCCTTTCTCAAGAACCCCCTCAGCAAGATGCAGCAGTATCACCCCTGAAGTTCATGGAATCTGTTAGTTCTACTCTTGTCCGTTGAGAACATTTTAAGGTCTTGGAAAACCTGTGTGAAGATTTAAGGAGAGAAAGGTTGGTGTTTTTTTCTGGCCACAGAAACAAGAGTGGTAGTCTGGTTCACTTTTTTTTAACAATTTTTTTCCTCCAGGTGGCAAGTGTACTCCCCAGAGAGAGACTGGGAGAGAGGAAGAGGGAGAAAGCACCCCCCTAGCAGGGTGTGATCACACCATAATCCCTTCTCTTCCACCTCTCCATGGTGTTGGGATTTTGGACCCACATGCACACATGCCTAGAGTGTTTTTCTTGTCTCTGGGGCTGGTATTTGAACTATACAATCACCTAGTCACCAGTTTCCTTAACTGCTAGGCCATGGGCTGTCCCAGCTTGATTCTTGTTTGTGAGGAATGATAATAGTCACTCTTACAATCATCTGAATTGTCATTGTGTTTTTGGGTTATGTAGGCCCCATTTGAAATGACAGATGTTTAAGGCTGTTCCCAGGGTTTACCTAAAAAAGCTCCAGTCATGTTCTGTGAATGAATGTAAAATAAACAAATTAAAAAAAAATAAAATAACTCCAGTCAACTTTCATTCATCTGAAATTGGATAAAACTTTAACTCACATAGCCAATCTTTTTAGCAGTAGTAGTCAGGAAGACTTGACCCTTATACAATCTTTCTCACAGTTTTGTAAAAAATAAATGTGCCTTCTGTATAACTGTCCTCAAAGAAGAAACACATTTTGTTTGGTAGGATTTGGGCTTAATACATTAGAACTTTTTGAAAATTGGCATATCCCCATGATATAAATGTTAGCCCCAGCTTACTACTTATAGTCTTTCTGCAAACATAGAAACTGACCATAACTAACAAGTTTTCACCTCAACATCCATGTACTGGATTCTAGGAGGGCCAAAGTTGTTATCTGCTTCAGCACAGGTACTGTAGTCTGCTTTGATTTTAGGAATGCATCTTATCTCAACTGGCCTCAGACTCTAATACCTCAAGTACAGGGATCATGCCTTAACTATCTTTGTGTCCACCTTGGAGCTCAGCACAGGGTCTCCCATGTGGCAAGTTCTCAGGAGATATTCATGGAAGTGACTCAGCTTCTCATGGGAAAGAAGTGGTCAGGGCAGGCTCTCCACTTTGCTCTGCCAGTCTTAGCTAGGGGCCTTTGAGCAAATCACTTTCCTGTGGGCCTCACTATTTTCATTTGCAAATTTCTTGTCCTTTTGAGGTCTTCATCATCAGCTTTCTACTTCCAAAGGTTAGAAGGTGGGCTAGAAATCTGAATTTTAAATATAATTGGGGCATTCCTCTGACGTCTTTCCTCTCCCCATGCACTTTGAGTAATGCTCCTTTGTTCTGAGGAGGATGACTACTCTGTCCTAGTTAGTGCTGTGCAAACTTGGAAGCTGAGCTGCAGCACAGCAGAACCCTCTCAGGTTCTGGAGAGAACAAATCACACTTCCATTATAGTGGTAGTTCATTCAACAAACATTGTACAAGGTGCTGGGAGGCACAAAGGTGAATAAACAGTCTTTGCTCTTGTGAAGGTAGATATGTAACCAGATAAATGTGATTGAGGGTGATGGGTACCTCAATAGAATATGGGCAGAGTCTGTGGGAGCTCAGAGCTTGGCTTGGGAAGGGGGAGCCAGGAAGACATTTCATATTTAGTCTTTAATTCCCAACAGCTTTCCCTGCATCAGGCCTTCTATGAAGAAAGGCCTGGCCTGACCACAGTCCCTGGGACCCATTGCTCTCTGCTGACCCCACAGTTCAGCACAACTGCCATTCCTTTCCCCTTCTCCTGCTTCAGTCCTCCCTGCTACAGCCCTGTAGGCCTTTGACTATAGTCACCGGGTGTTGATGACAGCAGAAGTAACAAATTGCTCCTCCTTCACACCAACAGGGTGGATTGGGCCAACTGCAGGATGATTAAATTGTACTTTGAGACATTGCTGCATTGACTAGACCTTGGTTCCTGCCTTTCCTCCTCTCTTCACAGCAACAAATAGCAGCACTTGGGATGGTTGAGTCAGTGTGACCATTTGTCCTTATTTCCCAACACCCACTGGACTTGAGAACATGTTCCCTGAACCTGAGGGAGACTCTGCCAGATCCCTCAATAGCTTGCTCCAGAGGCTGTGTCATCTCCTAGAAATGACAACCTTGTGCTTCCTGCCTTGGTGTGCCTGCCCTGCAGCCCTTTCCTCTTTCTCCAAACCGAGAGTTTGGCTTCTCGGTCACCTTAAAGTGTTGAGCAGCCTTTAGTACTTCGGGGGACTGACTTTTTCTTCTGGGATCCTGGGATGATGGCAACTATGGACATTAGAGTCTGGCTACCCAAGTCAGTCACTTCGAAGGGAGCTGGTGTCAAGGATGAAGGTACAAGTGCAGTGAAGACTGCAGGTGTTCTCTAGGTCTGATTTGCATCCAGTCATTTCCATTGAGCTGCGAAAAATGCATGGAGCTCTTGAAACCAGAGCATACTGGTGTGAATCACATGAAACCTGAACTGGCCGGAAGGTGGCAAGTTTTCCAGTGAGAGCCTGGAGGGTGTAGTTGGGTGGAAAGTCACGTCAGGCCCATAAACACAGCAAGATAGAGAGGCCACCAAATGCAGAGGCAGAAATAGCCAAGGGGTCCCCCATCCTGCCTCAACTCTCTGGCTCCTGCCAGACATCCTTCTCCCTTGCTTGGCCTTCTCTCTTTCTCTTTGGTTCATTCTCTCTTTCTTTCTTTCTCTGTCCAAGTTTTGTTTTGCCTCTGGGACTCTTTAGCAAGCCCTGCCACTGTCTTGCCAATCTCCATGTTCTTGGAGCACAGGAGATATTCAGGGAAGCTGGGCTCTGTTAAGAGTTTCTTCTTTCTGGGAAGCCACAGGAAACATGCCTTTCTGTTCCACCCCAAGGCAATATATTCCAGGTGTTTGTATGAAGAGGAAAAATTGGCTCCTAACTCCAGTTTTAATCAGAGTGGTTTGGATGTGTTGAATTTATTGCATATATTTTGCTTATTCTGGTTTTGATGTTAGATTTCATCTCGTTCTCATTTGGTCTATACATAGCTCTTATTGCTCACTGAATTGAGTTCATTCACTACTTAATAATGATGAATTAGGAGGCTGGAATAGAATGGACATTGTTCTGAAAAACTAAGTTCTGTATTTTGTTAGTGCTCAGAGTGTTAAGGTGATTTTAGGAGATGGGTAAAACACAATAGTAATGAAACAGGTGCTGCAGCCGCAGTAACTCCAGGGAGAGCTCAGCTCAGCTTGGCAGGGATGGTGTGTTTTTTTTTCCAGCTACAGAGACTGGAGCCCCTGCAGTGCTGACAGAGGTCAGGTACTGGAAATATCAAGGACCATCATCTCTCAGGCACCAGCACAAGACGCCTCCTATATTTCATGTTCAGATGCAGAAGCCTTGAACACCTGGCAGAACACAGCTTTCTGCCTTCCAAAGGAGAGCCGCAGTCTCTCTTGCAGATGTCTATAAATACATACTCTTGTTTGCCTGAAAACTTTCTGGCATAGGGGCAGAGTGTATGCTCCACAGTCCAGTTTTCAGAGTAGGGAGGATTCGGTGAGGTAATGTGAGAAGCATCTAGCACAGATCCTGATACAGAGAAGGCACTGAGTTGTGCACCTTCCTTCCTTTATTCTATACTCCTTTTTCCTCCTTATTCCTATCTTCTTTCACAAGGAAAGTGTTCAGAACATGCAATTAATTTTAAACTATATGTGTATATAACTGGTAAGGCATTTTCTCTCCAAGCTGGGGAGTCTCCCTGCAAATTAGTATTTATAATACTGGAGCACTGGGCCAGCTGATGGCATAGTGGTTAAGGCAGCTGGATCCCACATGGCCAATGCACAGTTTGGGTCCTGGATTTGGTGGCTTGAAAAACATACTGGACACATATGCATTCCCAAAACCCCGAGAGGAGAATGGAAGAAAGTGGATTGCACCCATGGGAAGATGATGTCTTGTTTTCTCTCTCACTCTTTGTCTCTGGTGAACATATGTGTCCTCCAGGAAATTTGAAAACAAAACAAAACAACAACAACAACAAAACCTATTGGAACACTAATCATGGTCTTCTACTTATCCCTTAGCAGTCTTCCCTCTTACTATTCCAACCTTTATCTTTGCTTCTTGTAGGGTGAGATAACACTTTAATGTTTTTCTTCTTTGGAACCAGGCCATTGGAAAGCAGAGGAGGCAACACCGGCCAGGTTGGGTAGGGAAGTTTTGAGCACCTTACCTGGCCTGATAAGACAAGACATTGGTAAAATGAAGGCCTGGAAACCATGGGGTTTAGGCTGCTTCTGTGTGGGAGGTGGGGCTGGAAGAGAAACTCAAGGATGTTGTGCTGGGAGTGAAGCTAAGCCCTAGACAGGGCCAGAACTAGGATGAGGCAAAACTCAACCTCACTAATCAAGATAAATAACATTATATATATTATTATAGTGTAATATATATATATATATACACATATAGATAGATATTTTTGCTATAGGGTATGTGTGATTGCCAAGAGATGGAGAGAGACAGAGAAATAGAAAGTGAGAAATCGCCCTCTGGGGGGTTGGCCATGCCACAATCCCTTCTCTTCCATTCTCCTCTCAAGATTTTGGGTATGTATGTACACGCGCCCAGTGTGAGTTTTAAGCCACCGGGTCTAGGACTCGAGCTGTGGTTGACTACCTGGGAGTGTAGCAAAGTAACCATTATACCATCTGCTGGTCCCAATATTTTAAGAACTCAAAATTAACATAAAGAAACCCATAATGAACTAAATTTCAAAATATTAGGGAGATACTGGAGCCTGAGGCAAAAGGGAAAATCAGTACTACATATCCTGTCTATCTTAATCTGCCGAGGTTACCATAAAAAATATCACAGACCGAGTGGTTTAAACAACAGAAATTTCTCATCATTCTGGAGGCTAAAATCCAGATCAAGCTCAGGCGGAGATGGTTTCAGTGAGGGCTCTCTTCCTGACTTGCAGATGACCACCTTCTTGTGTCTTCACATGGTGGAGAGAAAGAACAGGGTCTCTGATGTCTCTTCTTATAAGGGTGCTAATCCCATCAGGCCAGAACCTCCACCCTCATGACTTCCTCTGACCTTAATAAACTTTCAAAAGCTTCATCTCCAAAGTCTGTCACTTTGGGGTTTAAGCCTTTGACTAATAGATTTTGCTGTTGTTTTTCAATTTTATTTATTATTATTTTTTAATTTGCTATAGGGCATGCGCAGAGAGAGAGAGAGAGAAAGCAAGCCACCGGGAGGGCCTGGGGCTCTATCTGCAGTTATCCATGTGGGAGTCCAGAGCCTTAACCACCATGCTACCTGCCATCCCCTTGACTAATAGATTTTTAAGGGAACATGAACATTCAGTCATTTAAAAAATGGAATACACTAATAATTTTGTTCATCACCAGTTTTTATATTAATTCTGACTTTTAAAAATGTTACATTAAGGGACCAGCAGTTAGTGTAATGGCTATATCGCTGGACTCCTATGTAGTCGACTGCAGTTCAAGCCCCCTACCTGGTGGATTAAACTCACACTGGGTGCATGTACGTGTGTGCCCAAGATCCCAAGAGTAGAATGGAAGAGAAGGGATTGCAGCGTGGCCATCCCCCCTGGGGGATGATTTCTCTCTTTCTGTCTCTCTGTCTCTCTTTGCCTTTCTGGTGAGAGCATGTGCCCTATAGCAAACACCTCTCCAAAAAAAACCGTATCACATTAAAATGTTATTTATCTTGCTACTGAATTTTACATTCTAGACCGATGCCTCACCCTGCTCTAGGGAAACCCCAACTCCTGGATTTGGGGTGGAGGCAGCACACAGGGCATTACTCTGAGCTAAAGGGAAAAGGTCTGAGCACTTTTTTTTTTTTTTTTCTCGATTATCAAGTACATGCATTTTCTTTTCGTTTTTTTTTTTTGTCTGTGAAATCTAAAGTGTTTTTTCTTGTTTATTATTTTGTCAACTTTACAAATATTTCTAAAGCTTAAAACTACATAATAGTGTTGTTATAAAATGTAGACTTTCAATGTTCTTTGAGATTTTAAAATCACATTTTATTTTTAGTCTTTTTTTTTTCTTTTTTCTTTTAATACCTGAATGTTCTACAGAAACTGAAATTGTTACAAGCCACATTGCTGTGGCCAGGCTGTGACAGGGTGGGCCCAGCCAGTGGTAGAAAGTAATTTATGTATTTTTTCTTTTTTTCCTTCACTCAAATTTAGGTATGGGTCCCATGACTTCTGGCATATTCCAGAGAAACTGAAGTTTCACATAATAATGAAAGGCTGAATTCATGTTTTCTAAGAAAAATAAAATGCAAAAGCAAAATTAGGAGGAAAAAAATCCGAACTAGGCAAATGTGATAAAAGAAAAAAAAGTGATTTCACAAATGTACAACGTTTAAAAACAAACTGAGACACCCCCAATACCTTTGTCTTCACCTACGTGCCTGTCCCAACAGCTGGACAGCTAGATAACTATTTTAAGGGTCACAAGAAAGATTCTAGAAGCAGCCTGTCCACGAACATGCCTAGAGCAGGGTAAGCCCCATTGAGCTCCTGTTGATCCTGAGTTTATGGGGTTCCCAGTTGCCATTCTACCACACTCTAACAATTGCAGAATGAACCAAGCACTTGTCCAGGATTCCTATGGCTGAGATAGTTGTCCCCTTCCTTACTCCACTCTGTATGTGTACTGACTTACATCCCTGAGAGTTGTCCCATCTTTAAAATCTCACTGGCAAGCAGTAGGTAGGAGATGGGAGTGGCAAGAGGTTAGATAGGGCATTCTGAACGTTTGTTTCCTGCATTTCCAACACTTAATTATTTTCTTTTCTTCTTCTTTTTTTTTTTTAGAGGTTTTTGCTCTAGGGTGTGTGCACTTGCCAGACAGACAGAGAGAGACAGAGAGATAGAAAGCAAGAAATCACCCCCCAGGGGGGATGGCCACGCCGCAATCCCTTCTCCTCCATTCTCCTCTTGGGATCTTGGGCACGCACACATACGTGCCTGGCGTGAGTTTTAAGCCACCGGGTCTGGGACTTGAACCGTGGTCGAATATATAGGAGTCTAGCGACATAGCCATTATGCTAACTGCTGGTCCCACACTTAATTATTTTCATTGCTTCATTGTTGTTTGCATTTCACCCAATACTACAATAATTACTTAAGTATAACGTTCAACAATTAAATCTAATTCTATAAGTTTCTCCTAAGAACAGAGGACAGCAGCATCCAGGGAACATATTCCGAATCCTTAGCTTCATCAAGCAAATTTTGTTGTAATATTTGCAGTTTTGGAGTGTCGGCAGATTTCATCTAATTTTGGACTATGAATGTCTTTCAGATCTCTGATGATGTTATTAGTCTCAAAATTTTATGAATATTTTGCCAAAATCAATATTTTCAACTTTTAGTATTGATATAATTTCACATTTATCATAAAAAGTTAGGAAAACTGTACAAGTAATTCCTGTCTGTGTATCCTTGACCCAGTTCACAAATTGTTTATATTTTTTTCTCCATTTGCTTACTTAGGGAGTGTGCATATATATACATACCCAGTGATACATATACATAATTTTTTAAATAAATCATTTGTTAGTGAACTGGAGACTTAATACACCAATGTAATCTAATCTACTTTCCACCTTTAAATTTCACCACTTGTTGTAATATTTATTACTAATACTAGATTTTCTGATTCAAGATCATGTCCATTCAGATTGCTATAACAAATATACCATGAACTGTGTAGTTTATAAACAGGAACTTATTTCTTTCAGTTCTGGAGGCTGGAAAGTCCAAGATCAAGGTACCAACAGATTTGACGTCTGGTGAGGGTCTCATTTCCTGGTTTATATTAATATTTGGAGATTTCCATCTGTGTCTTCACATGTCATAAGGAGGAAGAAAGTTCTCTGGGGCCTCTTCCGGAACACTTCCTCAGCTTTTCTTTATCCTTTTTGACTTTACTGTATTTTAAAGTATGTTGACCAGTTATTTCCCGATTGTCCCTCAATTTGGGTTTGTCTTATGTTTCCTCATGCTTAGACTTAAGTCATTCATTTTTGGCAGGAATACCACAGAATTTCATATTCTTAGTATTTCATGTCCAGAGTACATGATATTAGTTTATTAAAATTTTGGTGATTTTAGCTTTTTTTTTTTTTTTGAGAGGTTTTTGCTACAGGGTATGTGTGCTCACCAGACAGACAGAGAGAGAGACAGAGAGACAGAAAGTGAGAAATCACGGAAACCAGCAGTTCACATAATGGCTATGTCGCTGGACTCCCACCTAGTCAACCGCGGTTCGTGTCCTGGACCCGGTGGCTTAAAATTTACGCCAGGTGCGTGTGCATGCGTGCCCAAGCCACAATCCCTTCTCCTCCATTCTCCTCTCGGGATCTTGGGCACGCATGCACACGCGCTGGCATGAGTTTAAGCCACTGGGTCCGGGACTCGAACCACGGTCGACTCTGTGGGAGTCCAGTGACATAGCCATTACGCTAACTGCTGGCCCCATGATTTTAGCTTTGAACATGTCCTTATGGTGGTGTTAACCAGTTTTCTGCATTGTAAAGGCAGTTTGTTATGCTTTTAAATAAATCAGTAATGTATGGGGAGATATTTTGAGAATAAGTGTTTTACACTGAAGGGAAGAACTTTTCCATTTTATCTGTCAGTATGTCTGTTGGGCCATCACTTTAGTGTTTACTCATGAACTCTTAATTTTTTTTTTTTTTTTTTTTTTTTAAGGAATTTATAATAATAATTACTTATTTTGTATCAATACATTGAAAGTAATAGAATTACTACAGCTTTCTATAAGCTATTACCTTGTGTATGGTGTTTTAAAATGCACTGATCTGTATAAATGTTTTTATATCTTTTTGTATCTTATTTTAATTTTTTTACATTTAAAAAAATTACATTTAATCACTGTGCATCTTTACAGTGTGCAAAATGGTATTTTCCAGCTTGAATACAGTGCATAGCAATCAAATCAAAGAGATTACCATTATTTATTATCATCAACAGATAGCTTTTCATTCTGTTCAATGTTATAGGAGAAGTTGGATCACAGAGGGTGGAAGGCAGGTGTTGGGGGGAAATTATGGGTTCTTATTTTATCTAATAAATCCTGATGTTGTTATCCTTATTTCCTTTTTTTTTAATTTATTTTTTTAAGTTTATCTATTTCTTTCATGAGAGAGAGGGAGAAAGAGAGTGACAGCACCCCCAGCAGGGTCTTGGTGCCTTGATCCACCCCTAGCATCAGCCAAACCTGCATCACAGCACACATGCCTGACGTTGGTGGGGAGGTCTCTGAACTTGAACTGGGAAGCCTCTCCTGTAGGATTGCCTCACAGAGTATTTCACTTTATTGCCACATCACTGTCCGCCCCCTCGTCATTATTTATTTTGATACTTGAATCTTCTTTGGCTTTGGCAGTGGGAGTCCTTTTACATGAGCTCATTTGTGACATGACACCATCGTCCTTTGAGCACTTCCTTACTTTCTGCAGCAACAAGATGTTCTGGGCTCACCTTCACTTTTCCTTAGCTCAAGTATAATATGACTAATTTTTAAAAACAATTATTTTATTTAACTTTATTTATTTATTTATTTATTTATTTATTTATTTATTTAAATTTGACCAGAGATGGACAGACTGAGAGAGAGACAGAGAAAGGAAAGGTGAGAAAGCAAGTTGCCAGGTCCGGGACTTGAACTGCGGTTGGCCATGTAGGAGTCCAGGACCTATAACCACCATGCCACTTGCCAGCCCCAATATGAATAAATTTTAATTTGTTGATTATTTTCTTTATAGGGGAGGTTATTCTATTAATGCTGAGGATGGAGTCTATATTCTGTGTGTAAGGTTGACATCTAGATGTTCAGATGCTGTTTATTGTGTTCATTGTACTACACACACTATGCTCTAGGTGACGTCATCAGCATTTACTGTGAAGGGCATTATCAATGACCCATCTCGAAGTCCATCATTCTGCTTTGGTTTGGTGCCATAAGCTTGGTGTGATTCACACAGCTGCGTTAATATTGAGTTGTCAGAAAAGTCATGATGCATTTTTGCATAGAAAAACAGAAAAAATAAGTCATGACTTTTTCAACAACCCAATAAATTATTTTGATTTAGGTGGCTGGTTTATTTGGTCATGTTTGCTAAGAATCACAATAAATCCCCTCAAAACTCAATATACTGGCAGTTCTGTGCTTAGTCCTTATTGATTTTGTAGTGCATACAACCTGGTCCATACTTCTAGGAAGTTTACTTTCTAGTAGAGAAGATGAGATGAGTATACACAAAGCCTTGGCAAACACCATGTAAAAGTATGTAACTCTACATCATGTCCTGTGGCAATGCTGCACCAATTGTGAGAAGGATGTCTTAGACGGAAAAGGCAGGCAGAATCCACTTTCCAAATAGAAGCAAAATCATTAGAGAAGTTTCAGAGCTCACTTTTTTTAAGTAACTTTTTTTGGGAGGATATCACATTATCCCTGTTAAAAAGTCAGATAGCCTTTTCAAAGAAGGATCTTCTACATATTAAAAAATCATTTTTAAATAAAAATAAAACCATGCCCTAGATGATCTCCAATGGCAAGCTGTAGGGAAGCTTAAGACAAGGAAGGCCTTCCGATAACCCTAAAATGACATCATGTAGGTGACGCCTATGCTGCCTGGGCCGATGGATTCCTAAAGGATAGTTTACAATTTCCACACTCTCTTCCTGGGCCTCACTCTCTGGCCTGATGAAGCCTGAACTTTGATATCTTGTAACTCTTCTAGCCAAGGAGGTACTTAGACTTTGTTTTTTTGGTAGAGGGTGAAGGAGTAGATTCTGCTGGAACTGGAAGGCTGTACTGAACAAAAACCTATCATGCAATGCTCCTGGCTGGCATGCCTCTGTGCATCAGTTGTGGAAACCAATAGTTGGATTAGGGAAATCCCCCAACTTGAAATGAATATCAGCTTGATTTATTAATCCCAGAAATATTTCCTGTTTTTGAGATTTGCTGGTAGTCCATGCTTGCCTTAAGTTAAAGGGTCAGATATTCCTGTAAGCATTTGAGCTCTCTTGCTATTTTAGGTAACCACCTCTCCATACGCATATGCTTAACCAGGAGCTGGAGCATAGTCCTGTGCCTGCCTTAGGGTCTCTCTTCCTTGGCCAAGAGTTTGCCCTGCTGTGTGATCATGTTGTAGGGTTTTTGATTAGATGTTGTTGAATGTAAGCGCCCCTACACCCCCTCCCATGTTTACAGGCATTTCTCCAAGTGAGGACAAGATCTGTCCTATGGTATTCAGTGGCTCTGGCCCTGGGATCTCCTGGGGACAGACTGGTGCTTTTAGGACTGTCTTGTGCCTTGATCTTAATTTATCTGTTGTATTCAATATCGTTGGAAGGCAAGGAAAGGCCAAATACCTGACCTCCATTCCAGGGTTGTGACATTGCACCCACTTGAAGCTTTCTTTGATCCTTACTTTGGCAAGCCAAGCAGGGGCACTCCTTTGCGTTCCTTGGTCTCCAAAGGCTCATATGATTTTGTCAACTTGTGACATTTAGTCCTTGTTTGATTTGATTGTAGGTTGTAAAAAAGAGAAGGCTTTGGCAGTTCACTGGAAAGTAGCTAATCAGACTGATAGTCTTCCAGTATCCATGAGACGATTTGTGATTTTTTCAGTCACTCTCTGTCATGTGACAATTCTTGAGGGATAGAACCTCTTCCTTATTTGGTCTTCCTGGTTATAAGAACTCAGAAGAGTGGGCAGAGGCCACTAAAAACAGCTTATAGTACTCATGTTAAGTCCACCCCCACTCCATATAAAAACAACCCCTTGAACCTGTTAATTTTAGACTGTTTATTTAGAACTAATTCAGATCTGCTGAAATAATGCCTACCTTTGTAGTGGGATCAGGAAAATATTCAACAAAAAATTTCATGTAGTGAAGGGAATTGTTAACTTTCTTGAGAGTGAAGTCCAATAATCTTTTTAAAAAGGAAAACAAACTCAAAACAACCCTGTATATAACATGTTAGTGTTGGGTTAGGAAGACACAGGTTTCAGATAATTCCCATATCTGCAACATCATATATATTATAGGCATGTGGTCTTTCTCATCTGTCTTCCATCCCCATTTACAATCTTACTGTGTGAGCTATGACATAATGAAACTTTATAGGCCACCCAGGTGGCTTGGTGGCTAAAGTGGCTAGGTCTTACATGACTGACTACTCGTTTTGAATCCTGCGCCTGGTGGTTTGAAGGACATGCTGGGTGTGTGTGCATGTGTGCCCAAAAATTCTGAGAGGAGAATCGAGGAGAAGGGATTGTGGTGTGGTCATCCTCCTGAGGAGTGCTTTCTCACTTTATCTCTTCCTCTCTATCTCTAGTGAATGCAAACACCCTATAGCAAAACTAAAAAAAAAAAAAAAGAAACTTTATTTTAAAAAGTCTCTTAGAATTTTGAGGAAGTCATCTTTTTATTTTTTTTTTCTTTTTGGAGAGGTTTTCGCTATAGGGCGCGTGTGCTTGCCAGACAGACAGAGAGAGACAGAGAGACAGAAAGTGAGAAATCACCCCCCGGGGGGATGGTCACACTGCAATCCCTTCTCCTCCATTCTCCTCTCGGAACCTTGGGCACGCACGCACACGTGCCCGGCGTGAGTTCTATGCCACCGAGTCTGGGATGCGAACCGTGGTTGACTACGTGGGAGTCCAGCGACATAGCCATTATGCTAACTGCTGGTTCCCTGAGTAAGTCATCTTTCTCCTTCTAGTTGGAGTGAAGCTTTGAGGGTTCCATGGACTACAATGTGGGGGTTGGGAGGTTGGGAAAGATTCTAGAGACCTCTTATTTCTTTTGGGGTTATGGAAGAATTGGAATTCACTTAGGTACTGTTTTATATCTTCTTATATTTATATCGTATCTTATACTCATATTATATCTCATATTTTACATTTAACCAGTTGACTGATTCAGGTGTTATAAGTATTAAAACAAAGCACATTCTGGGGTTCTACAGCAAAGTAGGGTGATTATAGTTAAGAATAATTTATTGAGTACTTCAAGATACCTGGAAAAGAGAATTTTTGAATGTTCCCAGCATAAGTAACATCAAATGTTTGAAGTGATAGATGTTCAAATTATACTGATTTGATCACTAGACATTGTATTCGTGTATTGAGAAATCACACTGGACTTTATATGTATAATTTTACGTGCCAATTAAAAATCAAAACAGTCAAACAGTTGAAAGGGAGTATTCAGAAGAAATTAAATACCAGTAACTCATTTATGAGGGTTAGGTTCAGAGGACAACTAAAAAAATATTAATTGTAAAAATATCAGTGGCCTTAATGTATTTAGTCACAAAATCAAATCTTAAATACATTACTCTTAGCTGGCTCCAGATTATTCCAAGAAACCAGTCCCTGGTAATAAAGAAAAGTGTCAGTATTGGATCTACATATTTTTTAAAAAATGAAATGCCTTCTTTTCCTCCAGCCTTTTTTTAATGGCTATTCTTTTATTTTCATACTGCTCTAAGGAGCCCAAGCTGAGACAAATCTAAAAATGGGGAGGAAACATCCTTTATTTAAGTTCTGGCTTTTTGACTGACAACAGTTTATCCTGGTGGCATCCTGTGCTTCAGTTTCTGAGACAGCAGAATTTCGAGTAAAAGAAAGACTTGATTTCTGTCTTTTGTGGGTCCTAATGTAGGTTCTTACCCAAAGAAAAAGTCCTTGTTAGCTTTCTGAGTCTGAGAGTAGACAGTATTCTATGTGCTGAGCACCCAGGGGTTAGCCCACTAGGGAAGCTCAGCTATACTTAATGTGGGTGCCTTGTCTGGCTTTTGGGGGTGTTTAAGTCTATGTTATGGCAGATGGCTCAGGAGTAAGATGGATAAACACCTGGAACTGATGGTTGCCCCCTAGGTTGTAGCCAGTCTAGTAAAAAGAGGGGGTATAAGACTGTTGTCTTTCAGATTCCTGAGTGAAATGAAAAGTCACACTCCAGGTAATTAAGAATTGAGTCTTGGTTTTAATCTAAAGATATGATTGATTTGGGACCAGCAGTGGCATGGTGATTAAGGCACTGGACACTCCCACATGGCCGACCACAGTTCAGGTCCTGGACCTGGTGGCTTGTTTTCTCACTTTCTCTCTCTCTCTCTGTGTGTGTCTGTCTCTCTCTAGTCAAAGTAAAATAAATGAATGAATAAAAAAGATTAAATAGATTTTAAAAAATATGATTGATTTTAAGTACAGAAATAATTTCTTAAATAAACAATGGCACTTCTATAGTATATGTGTATCATATTCCACTAGGTTGTCAGGGAAGCCATGATGTACTTTTCTATTCAAAAATGCATCATGACTTACCCGATGACCCAATACCACCACAGCCGTGTGTTCCCGGGAGCACTGACAGAAAGTCATAGCCAGGCATGTGAACAAGGTAACTAGGTTATGGAACAGTTTACTATGACAGAGCAAGACAAAGGGCATTGCCAATCATCTACATACATATGTTAAAAAATTTTAGACAAACCAAAATTTAACAGGGTTTATTTAAACAAAGGGCAGGCGATTTAAATTGGGCAGCCTCTCAGAAGATAGCTTCCGATAGATTACACCTAGTTGCATAGTGTATAGGGCGTATATGTGGATGGAACGGGAAAAGTGATGTGTGTTGTGAAGAAGGGAGAGTTGTACAAAAATGCAAGTGAGGGAGTGAGGCAGAGAGATAATTGGTTACAAGGTAGAAGATAGGCTGCACAAACAGCCTAAATGGTGGGCTTTCTGTGACGGACTGAAATGTGACTAGGATGATTGGCTGTAACTTAGTAACCAGCTCGAAAATATATAAAAACAACAACAACAAAACCCCCAGCCTAATAGATATGCTTTCAGCTTATCCAGAGGGATCCAAATGTGGGAATATAGGAGCCATTTTAGGCCAGAACAGTTTACTTTAATGTGTGTGTGTGTGTATGTGTGTGTATTATATTTCAGATATCTATATCGCAAAAAACTAGTAGAATGAAAATTGAGGGTGCGCGTAATGTAATGTTCTTCGTTGAAGATGGTGAATATGGTAATACCTTTGATTTGATTATCACACACTATACTTATTACCATATACACGATTTAAAAAACCATACTGTACCCTGACAAAGATGTAAAACAAAATGTAGATGAAAAATTATTAATGAAAGGGGAAGAGAAAGAAAGTTATATTCGGAATTTTGACATTAGGAGGACAGGTCCTCCCACCCTTGCAACAAAGTAAGCATTGGGAAGAGACATAACCTTGCTGGCTGTAGGTGTGGTGAAGCAGGGAGGTCTATATAGGGACAGAGGACCCTGACATCAAGTTAGTGACCTTCAGAGTGTGTGGTACAAATTGGCAGGGGTGGGAGCAGGAAGCAATTTGGGCTCAGGTTAATGGTGACCTTTAGGTTTTGCCACCTGGAATCAGATACAATGGGGTGTTGCAAGCAAGGCCATGAGGCAGAGCAGAAAAAGGCACCTGTGGCTGCAGCAGGTGAACTTCAGTGACTGCCAAGTAGAGCTCAAGAGCCATTTGGAGACCCTGCCAGCCAGAGGGGGAGGACCAGGGCCTGGGATTTCACAGATCTCCTGCCCTGGGCGTGGAGCCAGTGGCTGTTATTGTTGTGACTCAGAACCCCTCCAGCGGCCTGAGAGAAGTAGAGGGTGCACAGCCTACTCTCCCATCACTTTGTTTTCCTTCTAGCCATTGGAAGTGAGACATTTCTAGGTCTAGGTAAGGAGAAGCTTTTCTCTTTATGTGCCTCAAGAAATTGATTTTAACTACAGTAGGTGTTTTATGACATACATATATATGCACACACGAACATATTTACACATATATATGAACATACACATATTATAAATGTATTCATAGTTTGTAGTTCCTAGTCATTTTTTTTTCTGGAGTATTCTGTTCATGTTGCATACAACCACATAGCATCTGGATTGCATAATGATTCTATCTGTTCTTTTTATTTATTTATATTTATTTTACTTTCATTCACTGTGTATCACTACAGCATACAAAATGAATTTTCCCATCCAGAATACACTGAATATTGGCCCAAGCAAAGATATTACTATACCTATTATCTTCAACAGATAATTTTTCATTTTGTGTTTCTTAACTGTTTTACTTTCTCTCTCCCCCTTGATTCCCTCCCTCTCACCCTCTGCCCTCTCCCACCCTCCTCCCACACTGCCTCTGGTGTCCACAGTTGCTCTCTGTGCCTTTATATTGTTCAATATTTCAATTTCTGCCAGAGTGTTCTTAAAAGTTTAAATTTATTGCAGTATGGAAGCTTTTTTCTTTTTTTTTTTGGGGGGGGGACGTGGAGGCAGTATGTGCCAGTGTCTTTTCAGAGGACCACTGTGACATGCAAGGCTCTTCTACTTTCACTGCCTCATTGGGTGAGGACCCCAAATCACATACTGATGTTTAGACTGATTCACCTACCCCTCCAATAGGATCCCTGAGGCATATTCTGCTTTTATAGCAGCAAGCTTTGAGAAACTGAAGGTATTCTTTTTCTTGTTTTTCTTGGTGTTGGTTTTTGAATTTCGTCTGGCATTCTGAGTAAAGGTTTCCTATGACTAATGGTGAAGAGAGGGCCATCCTTATGACGGCATGAGAATCAGATCAGATAGTCATTTGAAGAACAACACAGTGGCAACAAAACCACATTGGTGGTTGTGTGGCTCAGGCCAGTGCTACATAAACGAATTTCTCTGGGAAGGCTTCAGCCTAGCCCTGCATTTAGAGTTTGCTCTGAAATGTGCTCATAGATTTCTTCTGCTCCTATGACAAATACTTGCATGGCTCAGTATAAGAGCTGAAGCACCTCTAGGATGCAGGAAGAGTCCTCCTTATGTCAGTGAGTCTTGGCTCTGCTTCAACTGGATTCATCTTGGGACCTTCGCACTCAATTCTTTTTTTGAGAAAGAATTGACATTTGAGAAATGCCATGGTGAACAAGTCAGACATGGCCTGCCCCAGTGAATACTCAAGCCTCAAATCAGCAGAGACATCTCTCCTTCGCAAGCTAAGAATGCCTGGACCCCGAGGCTGGGTGACTGTTGCCACGAAGGGGAGCCTTCTGTCCCTGTTGAAGTTGTTGACACTTCCCTTCACCCTCCATATTCACTCCTTTGACTTGTGCAATGTAGTCAGAAATTTAGCAAGTTAAAAGCAAAATATATAAGGCTTTTTTTTTTTAAAAAGCCAGATATTAGGAGATTGCTGTAAGTGCAAATAAACTTCAAGAACCACAGCATGGTAACTAGGATTGCCTTATAGACTCTGGGTTTGCTGATTGTACAGCTATGGTTCATATAAAAGTTTTTTTTTTTTTTTTTTTTTTGAGAGAAATTTTTGCTATATAGTGCATGCACTCCTCAGAGAGACAGAAAGCGAGAATTCGAGAATTCATTCCCCAGGTGGGATGGCCACACTGCAGTCCCTTCTTTTCCATTCTCCTCTTGGGATTTTGGGTACACATGCATACACACCTGGTGTGAGTTTCAAGCCACCAGGTCTGGGACTCAAACCACGGTTAACTACTTAGGAGTCCAGTGATGTAACCATTATGCCATCTGCTGGTCCCCATGTAAAAGACTTTTAAGGTCTTGCATTGTAGGTTTCTATTTTTTTCTTTAAAAAAAAAATTTCAACAGAGGGCACATAAGCCGCTGGAGAGAGATAGAGAAGGAAAGCATAAAAGCAACTGCCATGAGGAATGGTTATGTAGCAATCCTTTCTCCAGTTCTCCCTCCTTTTGGGATTTTGAGCACTTACACACACATACCCAGTATGTTTTTCAAGCTACTGAGTCTGGCACTTGAACCACATGGTCAGTCCTTATGGGGATCCAGTCACAGGCTGGCCTGCATTGAGGTTGTTTGGAGACTTTGTGAAACTCCTTGAGCAATCCAAAGACAGCCTGAATGGTAGATCACAAGTTCAAGGCATCTGTGTTTTCCTCTTATCTGCTCTCAGTTCTCAGGGTCTGGCGACCTAGACCACCTTGAGCTTGTGAACCAGTACTGACAAGGAGGCAGAAAGAGTAGCAGCTGCTTCTATTACCCTCTGCCTCGAAGGCCTCAGCTAAGGCCCTCCCAGCCAGGTCCCTGCCAAAGCCTCTGGCTGTCTTGAATGACTTGATCCCACACTGATGTTTCAAGGCTGGGTGCTCCCCAGCTGGAGCCCTGAAAATGCTTGCGTGGCATCCCTAGAGAAGGAGGCTAACTTGAAAGAAACTCCCACAAAGTAAATCACCAGGACCGGATGGTTTTCATCCAAGAGTTGGGGAGGAAATGAAGTGTGAAATAGCACAGATACTGATGAAGACATTAGTTCTCCATTAAAACCACAACTGTGTCAGAGCAGAGGAAGTTTGCTAACATGATGACCTTATTGCTAGAGGAAGAGATTAGTGACCTCTCTGATGCCTCTGGAAATCCTGAACCACTTGGATAGAATAACATATAATATGAATAAAGACACAATAGCTTTTATTTCCTGAAAGCAGGCAAAAGGGATATTGTGGCAATATGCTTTGCAGCATTTCAGTAGAAACCTTAGAAAGAATAGTACTGTGAATATGTAACATATGTGTTATTATCCTGTATTCCCGTGTCCATGGCAGACATCACTAATCAATCTGGTACTATTCTTCCATCTAAGCTTAGACTAGGCCTGATGTTTCTCAATTTCTTCTCTCAACTGTCATGTACAAATAACTAGAGATGGCATTTAGGTTGAAAGTCATTTTCCCTCCTTGCCTAACGGGATGTATTTTGTTATGAACCACATTCACTTATCATTCATTTGTAAATAACGACAAGAAGCAAGTCTTTCACAGGTGGTTTAGTTTAAGAGTATGACAAGAAACATGTCATATTCTTTGTTTTAAGATCTGAGTTAGCAGAACATCTATCTGTAGGGATACGTAGTTTATTGAGAACTTAATCTAGGTGTGTAACTGCAACCCAAAACATGGTAGCGCCTTTCTGGAGAGAAAGGAAGTCACTTCCTTTGAGGCAACAAGAAGTGAGTCTTGGGTCACTTGGAGAGATCAGAACCAATGGCGACATATTTCATTAGGCATTTCCTTGCGCAGTTGAGAAAAAGTTGTAAACAGAGTCCTGCCACAATGACGACTCTGTGAGGCAAAGGAAAATTGAAATATGCTTTGAGAGAGCTACACTGAGGCCCAGAGGAGAAAAGGGACAGGAATGTTGGACTCTGGAGAAGCTGAGTAACTTTATAGTAAACCTGACGTTTGCTAGGGATGGCTTCTATTTCACACTGTGGGAGCAGAAGCCCAGATCTGCTGAGCTGGGAATCTCAATTCCTGTCCATGGAATATTTGCCATTGCATTGAGCAATGTCCTTAATAATACTGTTCTTGCTAATAATAATTAAAGCAACTTGGCTATAATATTTATCCTGCAGTTTAGTGACCTTTATATTAGGGGGTATGTGGTAGAGCCAGTCTCCTGGAGCAGATGATATTCTGGCCATGTAAAGAAAATATCTGCTGGGACCAGCAGTTAGCGTAATGGTTGTGTTGCTGAATTCCTGTGTAGTTGACCACGGTTCGAGTCCCAGACCCAGTGGCTTAAACTCATGCCAGGCGCATGTGCGTGCGTGCCCAAGATCCTGAGAGGAGAATGGAGGAGAAGGGATTGCAGCATGGCCATCCCCCCTGGGGGGTGACTTACTGCTTTCTGTCTCTCTGTCTCTCTCTGTCTTTCTGGCGAGTGCATGAGCCCTTTAGCAAAAACCTATTAAAAAAAAAAAAAAAAAGAAAATATCTGCTTGTCCCAATGGGAGATGGACCATTTTGCTTGACTGGTGAAAAGTAGCTATACGGGACCAGCAGTTAGTGTAATGGCTATGTCGCTGAACTCCCATGTAGTCAATTGTGGTTCGAGTCCTGGACCTGGTGGCTTAAAACTCACGTCAGGTGCGTGTGCGTGCATGCCCAAGGTCCCAAGAGGAGAATGGAGAAGAAGGGATTGCAGTGTGGCCATCCGCCCTGGGAGGTGATTTCTTGCTTTCTGTATCTCTGTCTCTCTGTCTGTCTGGTGAGCGCACGTGCTCTATAGCAAAAACCTCTTAGAAAAATCTGTAATGTGATGTGGTCTGCTGGTCAGCATACCTAGCTACCAGTCCCTACTCCACAGGATAACCCATAACCTTGCTTGTATTTTGCAGAATGAAAGGTCATGTAATGAGATGCTGGTAGGTTGTTTGTCTAGATCATTACCTCAGAGAAGTCAGTGATTATCATTCTGGTCAAAAGTTGCTCAGCAGGACTAAATAAAGGAGACTACCTGGGGGAGGCACAAATGAGTGAGAACCCAAGGCTCCCAGCAAATAGTTCATCTCACTTCACCACTTTGCTTCTCTGAGTCTCAGTTTCCCCATTTCTAACAGGTACTGCATGGATTTAGCATGTACGGATTTAGCACAGTGTTAGTGCATATCATGAAATCTCTGTGGATTAGATGATGAGGTGTGTGCTGATAGCTTACATTTCTGAGGCGCTTCACAGTTTACAAAGTGCTTTCATCTGAGTTACAGTACTCTGGTGGTGACTCATTGAGTTGGGTAAGCAGTAGGACTCCTTATCCACTTTTCACAGGTAGGTCAACCGAGGCTCCACAGGTTTAACTGACTTCCCTAAAGTCCTATCTCCATGAAGAATCAGAACCAGGGCTTACATTACTACCTTCTGGTTCTGAATCTAGGGCACCTGTCACTACAGAATGACAAATAATGCAGAATTGACTCTATCATTCATTTTAATGACAGCAGAGAGTCTTCAGCGTCACAGGATGGTAAAAATAGATATTTAGCTGTGAGGGCAAGGAAGTTCTTGGTAGCAAACAAACTGAGCTCACCAAAATGTTCTTCTCGCTGGCAGGCTCGCCTGCCATGGCCTTTAGGAAAGCCTTGGCAGACCTGGTGAGGGCAGCCTCACTGACTTGTCCTGTCCAGCTTTCTCTGGCGAGCTACCTCCCAGCGCCAGTATCAAACACAGGCTGTGCCTTAGAGGACTTGGGTGGGAATTTCCTCTGAGGTATGGGGACCACCGATTGAGAGCATGTCCCTGGTGAGGGGACAGGATTGTACGTTACACTATAGCAAAATCTCTGTTTTTTTTTTTGACACACATAGGAGAGTTAGCCTGGCAGGACTGTGGTTCCTACACCCTGTTGTTTTCCTGATAGGGAAAAGGGAGTGAGAGAGAGTGAAAGAGTAAAAGCAGCAGGGCCACATCTTTATCCACTTGAAGATAATTTGTAATCTACCTGCTTCCCAAAAAGATTTGGTATGGATTATAATTTACCCCACTTACATGTTCATGTATGCGTGGTTATGGATAATCAGGAAACATACAGAGGAAGAGAAGTGGTCTCATGTGACCATTAAACACACTGCTACACAGAGAAACAACCTCTTCATCTTCATAAGAGAGACAGAAGGTATTTATTTTATTAAGACGCATCTCTAGTATTCTGTGTTGTATTCTCTTAAATATTTCTCCCATTGTAAATATCTGTCTGAGGGGAAGCACTATACATTATAGCTGGTGAGAGCTTGGAAAAATGGACTTTTGCTCCACTTGAACAAACCCTATAGAAACCATGTGGTCCTTGGCCTTTTAAAGTTGTATACTCCTTTGAGAATCTTATAAATCCCATAAATCCCATGCAAGCTCTCGCAAATTTAACTTATAATTTTAAATGACTTATAGAGCTTCCTCACCTAAAGCCTACACATTGACTTTAGGTTAATAACTTCATCATTTAACTAATTAAAAATTAACATTTCTAGAACAATCTCTACTTTATAAAAAAGATCCACTGTAGCAATTTGAAATGATTGTAGTTAAAATGTAGGTATATAGTCAGGGTTACACAAAACATTCTGATTTCTCAGAAATTTCCTAGCCTATAACATTTGCATTTTAAATATGTACTCATTCACATTCACTTAAGTTTTCTTAAAAGTTTATTTGTTTATTTATTTATTTATTCTATGAGTGAGAGAGACAGACATATAAAAGACAAAGACAGCACCTGCAAAGGGGCTCAATGCTGTGATCTCCTCCTGGTTTCAGCAGCCCTAGAGCATGAGCACATGCATGCTTAGGGTACCCAGGGAGGCCTGCAAACATGAACCTGGAGCCTTTCCATGTGGATCAGCCTCACAGAACATCTCATTTTAATGCTGTGTTATGATCCAGCTCCCTACTTACAATTTTCTCTTAGTCTTTTGTTGTCTTTATTTATTCTTTATATGATGCTACATAATGTGTACTTCATTTTACTGAGTAATCAGAAAAGTCATGTTCCTTTTATGCACAGAAAAATATAGACAAATATAGGGACCAGCAGTTGGCATAATGGCTATGTTGTGGACTCCCACGTAGTTGACCATGGTTCGAGTCCCAGACCTCGTGGCTTAAACTCATCCCTGTTGCATGTGCGTGCATGCCCAAGATCCTGAGAGGAGAATGGAGGAGAAGGGATTGTGGCTTGGCCATCCTCCCTGGGGGTTGATTTCTTGCTTCTGTCTTTCTGGTGAGCGCACGTGCCCTATGGCAATAAACTCTCAAAAAAAAAAAATACTCCATGACTTTTATGATGACCCAAAAACTTGATAACATTTTTGTAATACTTGGTATAGTAAGGAAAATCTGCCTTAATTTACAAAAGAAATAATTATTTATTTAATTGTATTCATTATTATTATTATTATTATTTAATCTGCTATTGGGCTAGTGGGCTTACCGGAGAGAGAGAGAGAGAGACAGAGAGATAGACAGAGAGAGACAGAGAGACAGGGAGAGAAAATGAGAAAGTAAGCCACAGGTTTGAGACTTGAACTGTGATTGGTTATGAGAGTCAAGCGTCTCAACCACCACCCTATTTGCTGGTCCCTTTGCCTTCACTGCTAATCAGTTTTGATTATATGTAGAATATGGTATATAAAGTAATACTCTAATATATACAACAGCTCATACGCCATCAATAAGATCTCATCCTCCGGACTTGTGAATTCTTAGAAAAAATTACTTCCACGTGTTCCTAAACCTACTTAAGATTTTTGACTGGTTGGTGGTCCATTGGTTCTAACTATCTGACCTGTCAAAACGCCATCTTTATACTCCAGTGATGCATGGGGGTTTGGAATTAGCCAAGCCTGAATTTATTACAGAACAAAGGGAGGTGATGATTAACACACCCATCTGAGCAGTAGGGGGGGAAATAATCCTTGAATGGATTAGATGCCATGATCCTAAAACCACATTCTCTGAGTGCTGGGCCTTTGCCCAGAAATGGGGAGAGGCCAAACACTGATGCCTTTTAAATGACAGCGTGTCTCTGTGGGACTTTGGTTAGGGACACTGGGGTAAAGAGTTGGGGGGTCAACTGGGAAAATGCCATTCTTTCTCCTGTGATCTATCAGTTGATCTAAACCCACTCTACTCTTTGCAGGAAACCTCAAAACTGGCTAGT
The DNA here is from genome assembly GCF_000334495.1 of Tupaia belangeri chinensis. Lineage (NCBI taxonomy): Eukaryota > Metazoa > Chordata > Mammalia > Scandentia > Tupaiidae > Tupaia > Tupaia belangeri. The sequence goes on from NW_006204105.1 coordinate 2,012,769, forward strand.
GTTATATGATTACCCATGTGCCTGTCTGAGTGGAGATTACATTGAAGTGTGAATAAATGGGACCTTTTTTTCATCACTTACTGGAATGAACTTATACATCTTAGGGAACCTAGTAGACTACTTTTAAGACTAGTATGGAGGCTTCCAGGAAGATGAAGTGAATTATTATATACTGTCCCACTAAGTCAATCATAAATAGGCTCTTTCTGTTCACTGGCAATATGTGGTAGATTCTGAGTACTCCTAGGATGTATTTCCAGAGAAATTTATCTTTGTGAGAACAGCCATGAACAGAACATTAAACTCATCTTCTTATTGATTTTCCTGATTCTTTCTTTCCATTGCCATATACTGCAAGCTTTATAAAAAGTATAGATTTTTAAACTAGCGTTATTTAATATAATGGCATTGATGGAGATTGATTCTCTGAGAAGAGACCTCCTGAGAAGGAAACAGACCTTCAGAGGAAAGTCATTTTGACCCCCCATTCCCTGGGAGGAGGAGCGGTTAAATCATAAACCCAGGTGCTCAGGAAATCTCCTGTCACTCTGAGACGGGCTGGAACATGGTGCCATGTCCGAAGCTTCTAAATACAGTTCAGGCTGGGTCATCATGACAGATGCTGAACTGGCACCATTATGGAGAATTGAAGTGGGAACCCTGACAGTGCTTAAATGCCATGGCCCCTGGGCTCAAAGTCTTCCTAGCCCAGGACAGGGAGAGGCACTTCAGAGCATATGGGGAGGAGGAGAGGAGCAACTTTGGCAAGAAAATCCTGCTGCCTCGGCGACACTACCTCTCCTTCAGGAGGCAATAGACACCTAACAGCATAACAGCTATTTTAGAAGCTGTCAGTTTCTGAATTGCTGACACACTTGGAGGACACTGTCTCTTCAAGGGTCAGTCTGACCCTTCAAGGTAGGTAGGCCTGGGGATAAACAGAGGGTCCTATAGCCAAGGTGTTGAGTGGGGGGTGAGTGGAATTAAGTGACCTGGTCAACATACTCAAGGAGTCAGGAATGGAGTTAGAAATAATATGTTCACTTGGGGATTCCCAAGTCAGCCTTTTATATAGAAGACAGTGTAGGCAATTCCTTGCCTCACTTCATATGCCATCTCCAAAAATCTGTCCTGGGGTTATGATTCTTTGATGACTTATTCCCTTTTGGGAAGTGGCTTACAAGGGGGAAAATAAAAAGACAGGGGAGACTCAGGAAGTGAGCTTTTCCTGGAGGGTCTGGGAACTTGGGATGGAAGAGTAGGATTCTAAGTTTTCCAAGTGTCTTAAGTTGCATTTGGGGAGTTGTCAGTATAAAGACACTGCTAGTAACACAATTAATCCAAGTGTTCCTTTGCCAGTGCTCACCTGTGGCCCAAAGTAGATTCTTTTCTTCTGTCAAAGCCTTCTATGTAAGGGTTTCTTAAGGTGGTGTGGGATGGTGGATGAGTCCAAGTATGGGAGTAAGACAGACTGGGTTCCTTTTTCCCCCTCACACTGCTGGATTTGTTACCTTGTCTCAGTCTCAACCATCTCACTTGTAAAATAGGGTTACAGTGCTCAATTCTCAGGCCTCCCCCGCATGTTTCCTGGGAGCCTCACCTTGACCCTAGGTCTTTTCTACCTCCCTCGGGCCTTCCTTCCTTCTTTGAGCCAGATGACGAGTGGCTTTAGGTCATCTCTTTGGCTCCCTGTGGCCTCCCAGCTCTTCTGTGCCTTTACTACTTCGGGGGGAGCAGTGCCCCTGGGCCACTCCCTCTGCCTTGGTTGCTTCTTTGCTTTTCTGTTCAAGGCTAGAGTTTACTTCCCTTTTTCTTGCCTTTTCTCCCCCACCCCCCAGTGGTCTGGCCTTTTCCGTCTTCTCTCACCGCTAGCCATTTTCTTTTCATGTGGTGTAGCAGCCTTGGAGCCAGGAGAGCAGAGTCACTTACGTTCACCCACACTGACACAGGGCTTCTTTTGCATTTTTTTGTTTCTTTGCTTTTCTTTCGTCAGCCTTCCTACCTTCTACCATCTACCTTGGATGATTTTTGCTCCAGACCCTGAAACATTTTCTTCATCATATAACCTTTTCCTGTTCTGTTTTATATTTTCTATTTTTGGATTTGCTTTTCTCTATTTACACAAATCTTCTTTCTCCTTCTTAGATATGGAAAGAAAAGTGATTGAGAAAAAAATCCAATTTTTTTTTTTTTTTTGGAGAGGTTTTTTGCTATAGGGTGCGTGCGCTCGCCAGACAGACAGAGAGAGACATAGAGACAGAAAGCGAGAAATCACCCCCCAGGGGGGATGGTCACGCCACAATCCCTTCTCCTCCATTCTTCTCTTGGGATCCTGGGCACGCACGCACATGCGCCCAGTGTGAGTTTTAAGCCTCTGGGTCTGGGACATGAACCGCGGTTGACTACGTGGGAGTCCAGTGACATAGCCATTACGCCAATTGCTGGTTCCCCAAAAGCCAATCTTTATGGTTCCTTCCCTTTCCAAATGATAGAAGGAATTAACATTTAATGTACTTCTAACTGTATGCTGGGGACTTTATTGGATACCATTGGTATCTCTATTGTCCCCATTTTAGATTAGGAAATTGGCTCAGGAAGATTCAGGTGCTTGCCCAGTCACACACCTCGGTCCATGTGTACTCTTGCCCAACCTCACAGCATCTTTTGAAACTTCACTGGGCTGCAGACAGCAGGGACACGGGATGTGGGAGGATCTGGTAAGTGCAGCAGGTGTATGTGCAGAAGTTATTCTGTCCTCCAGGAAATACCTCTATCACTCCCTCAGCATTACTAATTCTAACATTTGTAGAAGGGCTTGATCTTTCTCCCATTTTGTCCTCATGACCATACGTATCTGCTATTCTTTGTTTATGGGGAGGAGAGTAGTAGTTAAATATTTTCTATGTGTCTGACTGTGACTGCTATACACAAAAGTGACTGAACTCGTTAGAAGCCCCTGGAAGATTTGCCAATCAGTTTCACACAACTCACAGACTTGGAGAAAAAAGCCAGTAGGATTCCAATTGTTCAGGCTATGATGTCAGGAGGCGACCTTGGGATTTAATAGGGATTTTATTGGGAACATGGCATGCAATTAAGATACCTCATTACCAGGGATATATTTGACTCCTGGAAGAAGATCAGAAGAGTAACATTCAAGAGTTTTTATTTGGTTCCAGCCTACCCTTCCCAGTTATTTTCCAGAGGTTTCGTTTCTCTTGCTTTGCTAAACATACAGCATTTCATTCATTCATTCACTCAACAGAAACAAAATTTTACTGAGCATAGAATAGGTGCCAGACAGTTCCAGGTGCTGAAGATATGAGAAGAATAGCATAGATATGGTCTAGATTACACAGATCACTGTATTATTATTATTTTTTTTGGAGAGGTTTTTGCTATAGGGCATGTGCGCTCGCCAGACAGACAGAGACAGAGCGACAGAAAGCGAGAAATCACCCCCCAGGGGGGATGGCCACGCCGCAATCCCTTCTCCTCTATTCTCCTCTCGGGATCTTGGGCACACATGCACACACGCCCAGCGTGAGTTTAAGCCACCGGTTCCGGGACTCAAACTGGTATTGACTACATGGGATAACAGCCCAGCGACATAGCCATTACGCTAACTGTTGGTCCCAACAGATCACTGTATTCTAATCATGTCTGGTAGAATTTATTGTCATGCTTCTGTTACCAAATGTTGTTTCCCTGGAAGAGCAGTCTCTTTTTTTTCCTACTTCTGTTGTTTCATCTCACAGATAACTCCTCCCTGGACCAGAAAAGACCTGTGGGCTAGGATAGGTTCCTCTTACCTCTAAACTTCCATAGCATTTTATGTTGTTATTGCTATTTCTCTTAGATAATAGTTTGTGAAAATTAGCATTAATGTATTGGAATCTTTTTCTATTGATAAAGTACTTACATAAATACATATACATTCCCCTCCCTCCATTAGTGGTTCTCAAGTTTCACAAAGTAGTTATTAATGATAAACTCATTTTATGGATTATAAAACTAAAGCCTAAAAAAATTAAATGATTTACTCTAGGTGAGATGGCTGGAGAGAGAAGTAAGCTCTAAAACTCAGTCTTTTGGATCTCAAGCCCTAGTATGCTATGTGCCAAGCGGGGCTTTGACTAGTCTACTTTTATTAGACCTATTAATGGACCTATCTTGTCTCCATTAAGGATTTTGTAAACTCTTGAGGACATGGATCATACTTTATTCAGTTTTGTACCCCTTACTACACCTAGCATATTACCAGGCCTAGGTTAGGTTATCAATAATTATTTGCTGAACAAATAAATGATTGATCGAATGAGTGAATTAAGATTATTAGTAGGTGGTTATATAGTTTTCTATGTTTGCATGGTGGATTGGATGGATTTTAAACTTATGATTGGTGGTCTCTTGAGTATCATTTGAAAGGCATTGTGTGTCCCTGGCTGTGCTGAAACATGTACCCTGCTTACATGTTTGAAATTGCTACCTCCAGGGGCACTGTATCCAGAAGTCATAGTTAAATTACATTCGCTTAGAACTGCTTGCTTTGTTCTCCCCCTTAGCACATCAGCACGATTTTTGTCTGTTGATGCTCAGTGGGAACATTCTAACAAGGTATATGGACATGCCTGTGGGGCCTTTGAAGGAAGGGTTACTTTTCACTTCACAGAAATTTAAAGACCATAATGGTAGATGTATGATGGTGTATTGACTGGCTGGTGTTGGCGGTGGTGGTGGTGGGAGGTTGGAAGTAGTGGTTGCAAAGAGCATATAAGCACTTTGGGGATGAGTTAATTTGTCACCTCACCCAGGAAAAATGCCAAGAGCCTCAGGGAGGGATCTGTGTTCACAGCTACTGGCCTAACCTGGATTAAACTCACAGGTTAATCTTGAATACCACCCAGTTGATCAGAATGAACTTTTGGAGAGCCTCTGGTGGGTGTAAGAGGTATCAGGTCAAACACTACCATGCTGAGGGGCCAGCAGGTGGTGTGGTGATTAAGGTGCTGAACTTCCACGTGGCCAACTCTGGTTTGAGCCCTGACCTCTGATCTGAGTTAATTATAATGAAATAGAAAATGCACAGATAGGCACTACTTCAGTTGCTTTTCCCTGTCTTTCAATGCTGCCTTGAAAAATTTTCCAAACATCTTCCAAGTACCTTCTAATGTTATTTTCTTATTGGTCTAGGTTAAAACAGAAGAGTTATTTGATAGTGATGGTGTTTTCCAGTGTCTGTCACTTATGACACTCTCACTCAGGTCAGACTGAGGATAGGAAGTGAAATATAACAGAAGAGGCCTTTTGTATTATACATGCACTTATTAAATAATGTTAAGTTGGTAAAGAAACCCAACATAGGCCTGAATGTAACTGCTCTGACATTCAGAAAGGAAAATTTCCAAGTGACCATGGTTTAAATGTTCTTCCCACTCAGAAGAACCAGTCATGTTTTAGTTTCCACAGACCTGTCTTCTGATTGAGCAGCCTGAGCTTTAGCTGTAGTTCTGAGGTCACAATGGGAGGTGTACACAGCTCTGTAGTGCCAGTTTTGGAAAACAGGCAACAGTATATTTGAAAAGCATCAAATCGAGCAGGAGACTAATTTGAATCCCACTCTGACATCTCCCAGTTAAATAATGTGAGAAAAGCCTTTTTATTCATGCCATGCGTTGGTTTCCTTAGTTGTAAAATGGTAGCAACAATGTCTACTTCCAAGGGTTTGTATGAAAATGACATGAGATAATGTAGACGAGGAGGCTTTCAAAAAAGTCAGAAGAAATGAAAACACTATGTATAGATTTCAATTTTTTTGCACCAAAATAAACTGATAATTTAATTTTACTTTTTCACAAACATTTGAAGTTCCATCATATAAACTATCCAGTACAATGGTCATTAAACCTTTTCCTTTATTTTGTTCCAGTTTCAGAGCATATTGGAGCACTGAGATGAACCTGTGATGGCATTGAGCCTTTATCTGCTCAGTGAGAAATGGAAATAAAAAATTACTGCCACCCCTTCTTTTCAAGGCCTCTTTAAAAGGCTTAGCTATCAGGGATGACTTGGGTTCTCATATGGTTCTGTGTATCACTGAGAGAGGTGCTGGTTGTTAGGTGGAGAGGGCATTAGGCAGCTGGGGAGATGTGTGCTCTTACTCTCCTTAATTGGCTTATTGGCATGGGAATTGCAGGCTTCAGGTTACCTCCCTCTTTTTTTTACAAATAGAACTTGGAGGCATGAAGAACTCAAAGACTCCATTCCATTACTAAAGTCATCTAACAGGCTTATTTGAGTGTTTGCTATCATCATAACTTTCATTTAATCCAACCTGGGTTAGAGTTCATTCCCTTGAAGCTCTGGTCCATGTATCATATTTGGGCTCAGTTCGTACTCAGGTCAGTGCCAAAGGCTCTGTTTCTGCCATATTTAGAATTACTCTAGGAAAAATCTCATCACCAGCTTTGTCTAAGCTACCTGATAAAATCTGACAGCCCAGAATCAATTTCTACTGCAGAGATCCTCTGGAAATAGGAGTTTACTTGCTCCTGGGACAGAGTGCTGCCTGGGTTATGAAATTCTGGTGGGAGTTCTTAGATGGGAGTTTTAGAGACTTTGAGACTTAGGAAGGAGACCAAGGTATGACTGTCCTATCAATAGCAAATAGGAAAATGCTACTCAATGTGGTCACATACAAGTATTTGGCAGAAAAAGAATCAGATGAAGTGTTTTATTGTCACCTGGGTTGGACTTTCTCCTTTACTTACTTTGAGCCATTTTCTTCCTTGGGAAAAAGATAACAGCTAAGGTTCAGTCATATGGAAGTAGCTTTGTGCATCTAATATCAAAAAATTCTTTTATCCCACTCTATATCATCTTCTATCATTTATCTTTCCCACTGAAACTAGACTACCTATACATCATTGATACAGGAAATGTGTGAAAGCATTGAACTCAGCTTATAAACTTCATATTCTGGAAGGGAGACTGAATTATCATTACCATCACATACAAATTTTAATATGTAGATAATAACCTTCCTATTCTGATATGCAGTTATCCTCCCAGAAAGTAAAATCCCTGTGGCCACAAATTTTACTTTTAAGAATTATTTATTTAATTTTATTTGTCATTGTTATTATTTTTTAATTTGCTACAAGGTATATATGCTCACCAGACACACACACACACACACACACACACAGAGGGAAAATGAGAAAGCAAGCCACCAGGTCTGAGACTTGAATTGTGGTCAGCCATGTGGGAGTTCAGCACCTTAATGACTACGCCATGTGCTGTGGCCAGGGATTTTTGTTTCCCAGAGTGTCTGAATGTAGAAGAATGACTGCCATATAGCAAATGTTTAATAAATAGTCATTCAGTTGAGTTGGACCTGACTGTCTACCTTGATCTCTTATCTTACCCCCTCATCCATCCACTAATGTATTCTAAATACTGGTCAGTCCAGTTAGCTTGTAATTCTCTATTTTAACACTTTGTGTATCCTTCCTTCCAGATTGCAAGTTCCTTCAGAGCAAGAACCCGTTTTATCTTTCTTGGTCTAGTAATACATAACTTGATCTATACGAAGCACAAATGTTGGTAAATAAAAATGGAATTAAATGTACCATAGTCTTGTGTGCATACATTTTCTTGGCCGTAGAGCTGATCTAACTTAGACTCTTGCATCAATAATATATAAAGTGAAGATAATAAAATTAATTTTGAATGTTTTTGTAACAATAATGTTACATATGTAAAGTTTTAGCAGAATGTCTGACACATAGTAAAGGCTCAATAGACGTTGACCATTGACTCAATTTTTAAAAGAATTATTTGTTTAATTATATTATTATTTTAAAACTTTTTTTCTTTTTTTGGAGAGGTTTTTGCTATAGGGCACGTGCGTTCGCCAGACAGACAGAGATAGACAGAGAGACAGAAAGTGAGAAATCACCCCCTAGGGGGGATGACCATGCTGCAGTCCCTTCTCCTCCATTCTCCTCTCGGGATCTTGGGCATGCACGCACATGCGCCCGGCGTGAGTTTAAGCCACCGGGTCTGGGACTCAAACCGTGGTCAACTATATGGGAGTCCAGCGACATAGCCATTACGCTAACTGCTGGTCCCCATTATTTTAAAACTTTGACCAGAGAGAGATAGGGAAAGTGAGAAAGCAAGCTGCCAGGTCCAGGACTCGAATCATGACTGGCCATGTGGGAGTCCAGCACTCCAACCACCATGCCACCTACTGGTCCTGAGCACTGACTCTTTAGGATAGTTTTTTTGTGTGCTCATATTAATCTCACTACCCAAAGTCAATGACATTGTTATCACATGGAAGAAATAAGGCTCACTGAAATAAGCCAGACTCTGAAATACAAATACTGTAAGTTCTTGTTTAACAAACACCTTGTGTCCTCACTTGTTAGTAGAAGCTGAGAGACTTGATTACATGGAAATAGAGTGTGAAGGTGAATGCCAGAAGCTGGAAAGAGGTGGAGAAAGATGGGGAAATTGTGGTTAGTAGAAATGCATGTAAATAAGCGAAATGGGCTATGGGGTAGTATGGCACAGTAAAGAACATTGATAACAATTTACTATGTATTTCCAGATAACCAGTAGAGCGAATTTTGAATGTGCACAACACAAAGTAATGATAAATGTTAAAGGTTTAAATAAGTTTATTTCCTTAATTTGATTATTGTACAGTACATGCAGGCTTTGGAAAACCACACTGCATCCCACAAAGAAGTGGAGCTATTATACATAAATTGGAAATTATAATAAAATTAATAAGGAATAAAAATCACAAGACTGAGCAAGTCATTTAATCATTGTGAACTTCCATTTCCTCATGTATACGGTAATACCCACCTCCATAATTGATATTGTGAGGAATATATAAAATAATACACATCTAAGTACATCATAAACTTTATAAAACTTGTCAGCAGAACCATTAGATTATGTTTTGTAATAAAGATTGAAATGTATATTTTTTGAGCAAGATGATTTCTTAAACCCTCAGCTTCTAGTTAAGGTAACAATCTGAGGCACCGTGAATTGAAGATTTTATACTTGTGAGTAGAAAAGCCACAGGGGTAGCTTGCTTCTTTCACTATAGTTATGACCAGTTCTTCAAGATTATATGCTTAGGGGAGTCACAGATTCTTGCAGACTGTAATATATGTTTTAATAATGCCTAATCTTGATAGCAAGTGATCATGAAAATCTAAGTGTATACAACATAGGTGTTTTCTATGTATGGTAACCACATTGACTTATTGTGGTTTGTTTGCTATTGTTGGACTACTCTATCCATTAAACATTAGAGTTAAAAGGGGCTTTATAACCCTTCTAATTAGATGTGTATGTGCTGTGCTATAAAGATTAAGGAAATTTGGGATCAGAATAATTATGTAACTTGGCCAACATCAAACATGTTTAAGCTACTTCAGTTGGGATGGATGGTTCACATTGTTGCAATAGAATAGGTGCTTTTTGGTTGGGGCTGAGTCTACTAGGATCTTGGGGAGATCTGATCGTTGCATCTGAATGCTGGAGACCTATGTTCTAGTCCATTTAGTTTTCAATTTCTCATAGTTCCAATTTTCTCTTCTGCAAAGTAGACATAAAATATATACTGTATGTACCTCATCAACTGGAAGAATTAATATATTAGATGATATGTAAGATATAAATGAAGAAATTATTTTATTATTACTACCATTATCCATGAAGTAAGATGTAAGCTTGCTCTTAGCTAAACTCAAACCTACTGTGAGAACTAGTATTGGAATATCCATCTTATCACCATGCATAGGTCAGAAATAGAAAGTAAGTGACTCTATGAACTGATAGAATCCTTCTTTTTTCTTTATTTTTTTAAAGAGTTATTTATTTAATTCCATCTGTTGTTGTTATTTTTAAAAATCTGACCAGACAGAGACAGAGACAGAAAGGGAAAGCAAGAAAGCAAGCTGCCAGGTCCTGAACTCGAACCATAGTCGGTCACGTAGGAATCCTGGGCCTTTAATCACCATGCCACTTGCAGTTCCCAGAATCCCTCTTTTAAGGATTTTTTTTAGGATGGAAATATTATGCTGTTTAGTCCTATGAATTACACAATGCTCTCCACTGACTTGTAATTGGCCCTCTGTGGGTTTCCTAAGTTTTCTCCCTAACTGCCTTGGTTATGTGTCTCCTTATCATTTCTGTGCCTGGCTTACTGTATTTCTCTTGCTGAAATACTATTTCTTTAAATAATTATTTTATTTAGCTTTATTTATTTATTTAATTTTGACCAGATAGGGACAGAGCAAAAGAGAGAGCGGGAAAGTGAGAAAGTAAGCTGCCAGATCTGGAACTCAAACCACAGAAGGGCCTTGTGGGGGCCCAGCACCCCCAACCACCATGCCACCAGCCGGCCCCTGAAATACTATTCTAAAGAGGCATCTGATAACCAGGAAGCCTTTCTGAGCCATTTAAATAGAATTATTTTCTGAAGGTAGGAAGCCACAAATTGCTAAGAATGAAAGAACTTGAAAACAGGTTAAAATTTTTAAAGATTTATTGTTTTCTTTCTTGAGCATGATAGAAAGAGAGAGAAACATCTTCAACAGGGTCTGTACCATGATCCCCTCCCCACAGCCTTCCCACTCGTCCAAGGCTGTGGGCACATGTGCCTGGAGAGTCCAGGCTGACCAGGGAGATGAACCCCTAATTCTCCATATGGATTTAACATCGCTTGAGCAGTGTTGTTATCACTGTGCCTTGAGCTGGCCTGAGCAGAGGTGTTTTTTGATCCTTAAGTGAATGGTGTATTTCTTTCTTTCCTTTTTTATAAAAGAATGATTTATTTATTTAATTTTATTTGTTGTTGTTATTTTTTAAATTTGACCAGATGGAAATAGAGAGGGAAAGGGAAAGTGAGAAAGCAAGGCATCAAGTCTGTCTGGGTTTCTGACCATGGTCAGTCATGTGGGAGTCCAGCACCTTAACTACCACACCACCTGCCAGACCCGGAATGATGTATTTCTGAATGTATAATCTCATTTGATTAAAATAACCAGCTGTGTGTTCCTTATTTTATGATTTAGGTAACTTGATTTAGCTAATAGCTAAAATGATCGATTTGGTTAGCATAGATATTTTATATAACAGTGATTTAGAAATGTATTTAACAAAGAATTAAACTTTGTTGCTCTTGACTCTGAGATTGATATTTTAAGAGTATTATAGAGTATCTTACCTCACAGGTGGCCCTAACTCCTTTAGAAGTTTTTCAAAAACAATATAAAAATAAAATTAATTTTATTTGTAAATTATGGCATCTAAGAAACAATTGAGAATGGAAAATTCCATGATGCTTTTGTGTTTTTGTGAATGTAGGGTGGTTTCTACATTCTGTGTGGAAAAGTCTCTGGGATCTATTTTAGGAGAGAGTAAGAATCTAGGAGTTCAAAATATTCCCAGGGAAACCAGTAATAGTCTCTAAAAACCTCTTGATGAGCAGATACTGAATGTGCATCCACAGGCTTCCTTCCTTTCCAGTATTCCTGGGACTGTTCCAGCCCTCTGATTCCCATCTTTCTAGACTCCTGTGAAACAATATGTAATAGTGTGATACTGTGTGGTAACTATTTGTGTTGGCCTCTGACTATACGTGAATGTTCCCAGACTCTGCTGTACCCATAAACACCTTGAGAAGGGGTCCCCTTGTGTGCTTCAGTATTTTTTAGAAACTAGCACAGTGCTGGGCACACAGTGAGCACTCAGTGAGCACGTAATTAATCAGCACTAACTGGGGAACTTCTCAGCATCTGGGATTCTGTTTCTAATTATCTACCTGGTACCTCATCTAGGACCATGTGCTGTTAGGTGCTTGTTGACTGACTTGATTGAAACTATAAACCCTTAGAGAAGGCCTACTCAGTTTTTTAATTCCTATAGTAATATGAAGCTGAGCCTCTAGTCTTCTTTTTTTTTTTTTTCCATTTAACTTGTCTTGCCCTAAAAATTTTAAATCTGATGATTCTAATTGAGGTTGCCCTGGTTATCCCTTGCATTGGAGGGAATTCTTACATTTTTTCAAGTCATTTACATGGAAGAGATTCTGAAAGTGTTCAGTTTGATTCTTATTGCACAATGAGAAAATAGTCTCACTGTAGTTAAGTGTCTTGTTTAAGTTTGTTTATCCTTTTTAAAAAATTATTTATTTTTTCATTCATTTATTTTAATTTGACCAGACACACACACACACACACACACACACACACACACACACACACACAGAGAGAGAGAGAGAGAGAGAGAGAGAGAGAGATAGAGAGGGAAAGTGAGAAAGCAAGCCACCAGGTCCAGGTCTTGAACTGTTGTAGGGCATGTGGGAGTGTCCAGCGCCTTAACCACCATGCCACCTGCTGGCCCCTCGTTTATCCATTTTATGTGAGATTTTGTATCCTTATTTTATTCTGGATGACACAGTGAGTTAAGAGTATATACTCTCTTATTTTCTAATTCTCCAGCCATAGTTTCTATTCTGATCCCAACCTCAACCTCACTACCATTAAATATTTATCACTTAGTGTGATAAGTATTATGCTTTTCTCTCCTCTTTCCTAAGCATACTTGTAGAAAGCACACATTTAACACTTCTGCTGGGATCTACTTAAAGTGTCTGTTTCCAACTTCTTTTTGTAATTGTGGCAGTCTATGGTGATTGGATTTTATAACACTTTGCTTCCAAAGGTAAGACAAAGGTATGTTTTAGAAAAAATTTTCGGAGGGGACCAGCAGTTACTGTAATGGCTATGTCGCCGAACTCCCATGCAGTAGACTGTGGTTCGAGTCCTGGACCCGGTGGCTTAAACTCACGCCGGGCACATGTGTGTGCATGCCTAAGATCCCGAGAGGAGAATCAAGGAGAAGGGATTGCAGCGTGGCCATTCCCCTGGGGGGTGATTTCTCACTTTCTGTCTCTCTGTCTCTCTCCTTCTGGCGAGTGCACACGCCCTATAGCAAAAATTTCTCAAAAAAAAAAAAAAACTTTTCTGAGAAGTTTTTGAAAAACTCACAATATTCATGATATGTGAGAAGCTCTTGGGCCATCACAGAAACAAAACGGAATTTGGGAATCCACGTCCCAGGGAATCTGCATTATTGTTTGGCTGAGTGTGGAATGATATAGACTCTGCTACTGAAAGGCATATGGAGTCAGGCTAGGATGTGGATTTGACACTCAGCAGCTGTGCTCATCTTAGATAAGTAGTTCTGCTTTTCTGTGCTTTAAATTTTATGCCTTGGACTTTGGCATAAAATTACATGTTTAGACACGTAAAACCAAATTATAACATTTTAAGGGATTTTTTTCTTTGTATATGTGCATGTATGTGTGTGGGGATAATGGTTTCACTAGCGACTGTAGATAACTTGTTTTTGGTCAGAAACTACCCCTCAAGTTTTGTTCAGTTCTGCAGCAACTTAACATTTTCAGAAGTGAGAGGTAAAGATTTAGGGAGAGTGGGAAAGTGATCCTTTTCTCCCTGCGGGCACTTTGTTTCCTGCAGGCTTTGACAAAGTGGTGGGGATAGTTTTGCCAGGAATGTGCCTAGGCTTGAGAGAGAAACAAGTTGGGGCTAGAAGGAAATAAATAAAGGAAATAAATGTAAAGAAACCATGGGGTGTGCTGTTCAAAGGTCTAGAAACCTGCTACACTTAAATGAGAATGGCCACAAGATGACTCCACATTCTGTTCCCTTCATACTCCATCTTACTGGTATCAAAAATGGATGTCCAAGAAGCGCTGACCTTTGACAGCATTAGGCAATCGTTTGTCAGAGTGAGACACTGCTGTTTCATGTATTTACAGAGAGAGTCTGATGTCTAGATGTTAAGGGTGTGTCAAGAATAGGTTCTTAGGCTTGGCCTGCAATTTCCTGTGACCCAAGGAAACTGTATGAGCTAATGTGAATTTGGAAAATCTCAGGGTGTAGAATTCTTGGCATCAGGCTCCTGAAAGTAAAGTTTAAGCATTGCAGAAAATCCTTCTCTGGTAAAGCTGATTCCAGTCTTCCCCATCAGTCTACCTCCCCTACCGGCCCCACCCCCCTTCTCTTCATGAGTACTGAAGACACAGGAAAGGACCATCTGGCCCAGCATGCCAGCTCTTTATTTGGTTGCTCTCAATCCCACCTTCCTGTTTGGATCACCCCTCCCCTCTGCCCATACTTCAGAAACCAATCAAGGTGTCTCCTGGACTCATTCATTCCCTTTGTTTCAACCGCCGTCCAGGGTAACTTTTTCCATATGCTTATATCCTTGTCTCACAGCAGAGAATTTTTTTCCCATCCAAAATGGCCTGATTGGGCTCTTAGGAACAGCCATTTACTCATACATACCACAGTGTACTTCTAAGGCTCCCAAGCAACTTTTCATTACTTTTGATGACCAGGGCATATGTAAATGGAGAAAAAATTATGCTATATTTAAAAATAAGTAATGGATGAACAGTGACACTGAGTGGTACAAAATTAAAGAACATGTTGTTAGGATTGATTCCTTTTTGATTGAGCTACATAGTCCAACAATCTAGATTTGGTGCCATAGTATATAATTATATTTTACTTTCATTTGGCACTGAGTTTGCTGCCCTAGTTTGGTCTTATTCTCTTCAACATGGTGACATTAGTACTCTTTATATTGCCTGTTGTGGACCAATTTTCTCCAGCTATTGCTAAAACTTACTAAAGTGCCAGATGTCATGTTGGAAACACGAAACCTGAAAGAATGCCATAAATCACAAAAACAAACCATAAAAACAATAATAAAATGCCCTGAGTGCTGTGCTCTGGAGCTTCCCAGCGTTTGGTCTTCTTTTGTTCACCTTTCTCCCTACTCTTCCGTGTCCTCCAACCCCCATCTTTCAGGGTAAGGGGTAGAAGGAGCTCAGCAGTTTCTCGCCTAAGGCTTGATTGTTTATTTTGCAGATTCTGAGCAGAGCACTGGTTCAGACTCAGAGGTGCTCACTGAGCGGACTTCCTGCTCCTTTGACACTCACGCTGCCCTGGCTGCTGGTGCTGCAGGCCCTGTGCCTGCAGCCATGTCTTCCATGGAGGAGATTCAGGTGGAGCTGCAATGTGCTGACCTCTGGAAGAGGTTCCATGATATTGGAACTGAAATGATTATCACCAAAGCAGGCAGGTAAGGACAAGTTCCTTTGGATGGACAGATGCAATAAAGCCACACGAGTAGGAGCCATTACAGTTTTTTTCACTCCATTTATTTATGGTAGCATCAGCAGAGCTGAAGAAACTTCCACTCATTTTTCTGCTCTTAGCCATCATGGTAAAGTGGTCTATTGATTTTGCTATTTTCACAGTAGTCCTGTGATTTTGCTTTTTTCCTCCAATGGCCACTCAAATTAAATCAACTATACCCTCAGAAACATTTTCTTTCTACAAATGTGTTTCAACTAACACTGGAGGCTGGTGGTATAACAGCCAAAATTTAGACTGCCAAGCCAATCTATCTATTTCCAAAGATTCCAGGGAGCTTTCCATTTACTTCACCATCTAATGTTTTCAAGAAGTCTGCTCCCTCCAAAAGCTTGAATATTCTTGCTGCTCATAAGGTGTTTTCACAAACATGCCATTTGAAGTAGAAGATTATTAGGGTGGCCCTATAGCACCGGAATTAAGTGCTGTGCATAGGGAGCCAGATCCCATATTGTTGATCATGGTCTGGGTCCTGGCCCCAGGGGCCCGAAAATCTCTCCAGGTGAGTGTGCATGCCCCAGATCTTGATTGGATGGTGAAGAGAGGAAAAGGAATTGCAGTCTGACCATGCACCATTGATGGGTGTTTCTCTAAAAGTCTCTCTGTATCTCTGGTGAATGCACACAACTCTGTCAGTAATAGAAAAAGTAATAAAGAAAGAAAAAGAGTGTTTTGTTTAGGTTCAGTTCATGTGCAGGCATATAGGGAAACACCCAAATACAGTAATTAGACATCACAAAAGCTTGAGGTTAAAATGAACTTAAAGTTGTTCTTATTCCATTCTCTTCTGAAACTTTCTTCCTTAAGTTTTAGTAGTGAACAAAACTATTAGAATGTGGGTCCAGCAGGTGGTGTGGTGGTTAAGGGTGCTAGACTCCCACATGGCTGGCCGTGATTCAAGTCCTGGACCTGGCGACTTGCTTTCTCACTTTCTCTCTCTCTCTCTCTTTCACTCTCTCTTTCACTCTGTCCCTCTGTGTTCAAATTAAAAAACGAACAAATAAAGTTAAATAAAATGGTTAAAAAATAAACTATTAGAAGGCTTCTTAGGAGGTACAACTATGAAGGAAAATTACTGTCATTGTTATCTCATTTTTGTCTCTTAGGTTGCAGTATATGCCTGTACTGTATTTTGAGGTATTAAGGCTTGTAACAAAACAGATCAATTTAAGTAAAAAATTATTTATTTATGTTTAAATTTTTGGTGAGAATATTGGTTTGAAAAGAATAAAAATGTACAAAACTTTTTGTTATCAAATGTTCCAGTTTTTATTTTGTTATTTTGTTTTTTTCACTTTGCTATTATTGAGCCTGTAGTTCCTGGTCACTCTTTTTTTTTTTTTTTGGGGGGGTTTTTTCTATAGGGCGCGGGTGCTTGCCAGCCA
>NW_006204105.1:2029598-2046401 GCF_000334495.1 Tupaia belangeri chinensis
CCAGTTGGAGCAGTGCACTAAGGAATAGCCTTCCCTATTTTAAGGTGACTGCTGTATTTTTTTTTCTTTTTTTTGAAAGGTTTTTGCTATAGGGCGCGTATGCTCGCCAGAAAGGCAGAGAGAGACATAGAGACAGAAAGCAAGAAATCGCCCCCTGGGGGGGACAGCCATGCCGCAATCCCTTCTCCTCCATTCTCCTTTTGGGATCTTGGGCACGCACGCACACGTACCCGGCGTGAGTTTTAAGCCACCGAGTCCGGGACACAAACCACGGTTGACTACATGGGAGTCCAGTGACATAGCTATTATGCCAACTGCTGGTCCTGTCACTCTTAATTCTGATATCATTTCCCCATTACTTAAACAGCCATGCCGCAATCCCTTCTCCTCCATTCTCCTTTTGGGATCTTGGGCACGCACGCACACGTACCCGGCGTGAGTTTTAAGCCACCGAGTCCGGGACACAAACCACGGTTGACTACATGGGAGTCCAGTGACATAGCTATTATGCCAACTGCTGGTCCTGTCACTCTTAATTCTGATATCATTTCCCCATTACTTAAACTTCAGTGGAGTCAATCCACTTGAACACTTCCTTGACAGCTCTGTTGTGAATCATTTCATGATTTCTTCTGCAACATTTTCTTTTGCACATCTCTGTTGCCACAAATTCATATTGAAATACACCCCAAATGTCCCCTAGAAGACATTCAGTTTATTCTTCAGTCATATTGAAATCCTTTATTTAGGTTTAGAAAATACATTTATGGTTTCTGCATTGGATTGCCTTAGCTATTGCTGCCACTAAGTGTAACCCTGCTTAGATAATTCTGGAATGACCCTGAAACATAAAAGAATAAGGTTTTCTATATTGTGAATTTTCTTTGTCTTTCCCTCTTCTCCTCATTGATTTCTTCCTGTCACTTTATTTTTCTTCTATGCAATATCCTTTTCTATTTTAATTTCAATTTCAATTTTCTTATTTATGCTAGGAACATATAAATTTCTGCCATTCTTCCTATTCAGAAGATCTTAGTCACCATCGACCTGTTTTTTTTTTTTTTTTTGCACCCACCCCCAAGCTGTAATCCTGTTGATTCAGAACTACTGCAGAGCCCTCAATCTA
Organism: Tupaia belangeri chinensis; assembly: GCF_000334495.1. Taxonomy (NCBI): domain Eukaryota; kingdom Metazoa; phylum Chordata; class Mammalia; order Scandentia; family Tupaiidae; genus Tupaia; species Tupaia belangeri. The sequence goes on from NW_006204105.1 coordinate 2,030,725, forward strand.
GAGAGCCTTCAATCTTTGAAGGTATCATCTCAATCTGTATAATCAGCACCATGGACAGAGGCACTGGTAGGGATTAATGGGTTTGGAAGACAAAAAGAACAAGTCTACAGTTAGCTCTAAAATCAAAACCAAACACATCTCATTTTGTAAATTACGAAAGTGAAAGATTAAATTTTTCCAAAGTGTCGTGACTTTAATTGCTAGTAATATTTTATGCTAAAATATGAAAAGGAAGGGCAATGTTTAGAAAGTTTTTAAGAAGATAATTTAAACATAGTTATAGAATTTTAGAGCAGGTGGACACTTTAGGGATTACCTAGTGTCTGTCTGTCTGTCTATCTTTTATTTGCTAGAAGGTGTGTGTGCTTTCTGGAGAGAGCCAGACAGATAGGGAGAGAGTAGAAAAGTGCAAAAGCATACCCATGGGGTATGGTTACACTACAATCCCTTCTTCATTTCTCCTTTCAGGATATTGGGCATGAACATACATGCACCAGGTTTGTTTTTCAAGCTGTCAGGTCCAGGATTCAAATAGTGAAGTTCTATTTTGTGAATTGTCTTCATTGCCACGTGAGATCCAGCCTCCTTAACCATCATGCTACCCGCTGGCTCACCTTCTTGTTTTATAGGCGATGGGCTTAAGTGACTTATCCAAAGTTACACAGCTCATCTAGTTTAAAACTTGGCTACTGGGAAGAGATGGATGGGTAGCTTTTCCTCTCAATGTTATATAACTGTCCCAGACAAAACAGATAATTGAATTTAAAACATCTAAACCCTTTCATTGAAGTCATCAAGGGAAAAAAAATATCTTTCAATGTAAGAGAGCATCTGTAGGTGTCTGAGAGGAACCACATTTCCTTGTTTCAATGAGAAAACTATTAGGGTTTGGATGATGGTTTGTACACTACTTTTTTATGTTTTATAATTTAATCTTGGGAAGTGTGAGACCTAGCATGGTTATTAGATCATGGTGATTACATCATGAATGCAACACTCATGAATATATTAAATATGTCTCTTGATACGTAGTGAGTTCTAATTTTCATGAGACGGGGTTAGTTCTTAGGAGAGCTGTTATTATCAAAGAAAGCTGTCAGGAACTCATTCTTTCTCTGCATGCATCCGCCGTCCTCTGTGCTTCTGTTGGCCATGTTGTAGCCAACCCGATGCCAGGTCTATACCTTTGGACTCCTCAGCCACCAGAATTGTGTGCTAATAAAGTCTTATTTCTTTATAAATGACACATTCTTAGGCATTTCTGTTAGCAATGTAAAAGCAATTAAGAGAAGGACTTTCTATTTCTGGCAAGATCCTTTCCAACCATATATATATATATATATATATATGGGACCATCATACATAATTGTTGTTAGAAAGGAACTACTGGGTCAGCCATATAGCCTAATTGGTTAAGGGAGCTTGACCCCTCATGACTAACTTTGAAGTTCAAATCTTAGACCCAGAGGTTTGAAAAACATGCTAGACATGTAAGTATGCATGCCCCAAATCCTGACAGGATGGAGAAATGGAGGGAAAGGAACTGAGGTGTGACAACATCCATTGGTGGGTGCTTCACTTCTCTCCCTCTCTCTTTCTCTATTTCTCTGATGAGAGTGTGTATCCTCTAGCAAATAAAAAAAGGGAATTACTACTCTGTACTTAAACATATGTTTATACAAGTTTCCCAAATTTTTGCAAAGAATGTTGATCAAAGCATCTAACTTACAGTGAATATTAGATTTAGTCATTATGAGAAACTTATCATTACATCTCATTATCCCACCATAAAATGAAAAGATAAGGCTTTCTAAATAAACTTGAGAGAACAGGAGAAAAATCTAAAATATACCAAAAGAAGCTTCTAAAAAGTAATAAAGTTGGAAATAAACAATGGTTATATATTATTACTTAAAATAATACAAGAATTAGCTATTATCCCTGATAAATGTCTGTGGTTCCTTCTGTGCTTTCTTTCAAATATGATTATTGATATCACTGACCTAATGCCAGAGGACATTTGCTTTTTTGATTGCTTTTCCTGGGTGAGCGGCAAGTGTGTAACTAGCAAAGAGAACCTCTCATGTCACCCACCAGGGCACATTTGCAAGATGGCTGTCTGAGGTCAGGGTACAGTCTATGGCCGTGAAATGGAGCAAAGCCAATTAGGCCATATGTGGATCAAGCCTGTGACCTTGACCTCATTAGCACTGGGCTTTGCCCAGCTCGACTAACTGGCCCCAGATGGCTAAGCTTAATGCAGTATTTTGTGTACAAGTACCCTAGAGCACATTCACGGAAATCTAAATTTTGAACTGAGCACCTTTTATGCCTGGCTTGGTGCAAAAGAGGTTGATTTTTTTTTTTTAATTCTTTCTTACCGTTAAAGAAGAATGGTGAACTTTATTCTAGACTTGTTGAAACTTGATATGTCTTTTGGGCTGCTCCCTCTCCTCCTCTCTTCAATTATGAGAAAAGTTGTAAAGTGTTGTATCCTGACCTCACTTGCTTTGGCAAGTTTAACAAGCCATTGTGGTAGAAACAAGGTATTGCCCAGAGGCCACTAGAATTCATTTGGTATTTGCTCCCTGGTTGGCAGGGTCCTTCCTCTGACACACACGTTGACAGCCTGAGAACTCGCAGAAATTTTTTTTTTTTTTTACCATTGTATGCATTAACAAAAATCTAGTACCCTTTTGTTTAGGGACTAGTAAAACCATCTCTCTTTGTTTTTTTCTTTTTCCTTTTTTGAGAGATTATTTTTTAGAATGCCACTTTTCAAATAAATTCAATTTGTTAAAAATATTTTATGATCACCTACAATAAACTATGATCACCTTCAGGTAATAAGAGTGTAAGGCATTGTACCTATTTTTAAGATTTCAGCTAATAGGAAATGTATATGTAGAGACACACAGAGACATAGTCACATACAATTATGTCACATTCAACATTAACTAAAAATATAACGCAGTGTATGGTATGAGCCCTGTTAGTATATAAATCATCAGATATGTCAATTTAAGTTTAGAGATACTATTTCAGCAATGTAAGTCTCTAACACATTTTATAGTATTAATTTCTAAAGTGAAAAAAAGTCAGTGTGGAAAATTAGGGGAGGACATTGAAATTTGACATGCTCAGTATATCTAATAAGAAAATGCTCTGTGGGACCAGCAGATGGTATTATGATTGCATCACTGGACTCCCATGTAGTCAAATGGAGTTTGAGTCTCAGATCCAGTGTGTACTTGCATGCCCCAAATCCCAAGACCATCCCCCTGGAGGTGATTTCTCTCTTTCTGTCTCTTTGTTTCTGTCTTCTGGTGACCACACATGTCCTATAGCAACAATCTCCCTCAAAAAAGCAGACGCTCCTCAAATACTTATTTCTGCTACTTCTCTGATTGCTGACTTTCTATCTTATTCCCCTTCACAGGAGGATGTTTCCTGCTATGAGAGTAAAAATCACTGGCCTGGATCCACATCAGCAGTACTACATAGCAATGGATATTGTGCCTGTGGACAATAAAAGATACAGGTAATGATTACTCTGAGATGTGGAACGGTGGGCCTTACCAGCATTCCAAGGCAGTTCTTCAAACTCATTAGATGAATCATTTTAACAATGCACACTGAACAGGGAACACAAAATGGAGAATATGCCAATGGCTGTGGCAGAACACAAGGCACGAGATAGTGAGTACAGCTAGAAAATTAGGGTTTGGTAATGGTTTGGTCTACAGTTCTCCCTCTGTCTCTAGAGAGAATAAGATTGTATAGGGTTTCCTAGGGTAACCCAAATCAAATGGATCGTATGTCCAAAATAAATTCAACTCACATTGAAATTGATTGGCATATTGATTTTTCTTTTTTTTTTTTGATTTGTGAAATGCTAAGTAAGTCAGGATGATTTATTCTGGGAGGGGAAGGAGAAGCAGTTCATATACATTATGCATTCAACCATACATATTATGGCTCACCCTACTGATGTTGGAAAGGGAGAATAGGAGAACTGAGTAAGATGTCAAGACAATTATCCAGCTGAGGGGATTTATTGTGTATTAATATGGGTTGTGAGTGAGTTAAATAACTTTACCTTTGAAGTCATTAGAATCCAACATAGTTTCCACATCTCCTCTATGACTTATACATAGTTCTTGTCAGAAAAAACTTAAGACTTATTTGATCTCTTGAAATCTCAATCAGAGAAATCATGACACTCAGTAGAATAATTTACAAGGCAATAAACTAACGGAAACAAGTGAGTGACAGTTTTGGCTGATTTGTTAAAAATTTATGAATTTATAACCAGAAGATTGAATCTTAAAGCTTTCCAGGTATAACTGGAGCACCGAATGTTATTATCTTTGGCAGTAAAAGATGTATTAATTTTTTACTAAATCTCAGTGAATTGTGGCTCATATTTGAAATATCTAATCTGAGAATTTGGCCCTAAATCCATGAGTTTGGCGAGAGAAATAGGGAATTCCAGAACTAGGATGATAGGGGGAGATTGCTAGCCAAGAGAGATGTCTGTTTTCAAGCATCTTAGGAATTGTGACTGGACCGAGTGTTTCTATTTGCCAGGGTCCATGTTCCATGTGGCTCTTGAGAACTGAGAAGCAGGAAAGTGCCAGGGCATGAAGACCATGCTTTACAACTACAGGAAAATTGGCATAGTCTGAGACACTGACTTCCTTTGTTACCAAGAACATTTGATTTCTGGTAACTTTGTAGAAAAATAATATGGGAGATAATAAAATTCAAAACTAGGTTCATCAAAGAAAACCCTAACTAGAAAGATTTGGTGGTGTTTCTGGGAAAGGGGACACTAAAGTAAAGGCTTTCCGTTCTCATAGAAATGCCTCTACATTCGGATTCTCAGCAAGGAAATGGTTAACAAGAGAGAGGCTTGGAGGGGCTCTGCACATGGCTGCATTTTATAGGACAATATGGAAGATGTTTTTAATAAGGAACAAAATCCTGAACAAGTGGCCAAGGGATTATATGGTTTGCATTTGGAAGGTGAAAGGTTGCAGTAAAATACCTTTTCCATAGCTAGACACGTGGGTTCAGGATGCCTGTGTGCACACAGGGGTGCATGGCAAGAAGGAGGGGGAAGAAAGAAAAAGGACTGTGAGAATGTTTTCCTCGTGAGAGCTCTGGCTTTGATCATTAACTACACTTCTCTGCCCTCCCTATCCCGTTGTCCATTTCCATCTCTATTGCATTTTCCCTGGTTGTCTGCCCTTCTCTTTTTCTCCTTTTATTCTCTGTTTCATGTTTATTATTGCTCCATTCTTTCTGTGCCTTTGTCTCCTCTCTCTTGTGTCTACTTGTTTCCTGGGCCCTGTCCCTTCCCTGTATCTGTTTCTGAATCCTCTTCTCTCCCTCTCTACCCCAGATATGTGTATCATAGCTCCAAGTGGATGGTAGCCGGCAATGCTGATTCCCCTGTTCCCCCAAGAGTTTATATACACCCTGATTCTCTAGCTTCTGGAGATACCTGGATGAGACAGGTGGTCAGTTTCGACAAACTCAAGCTGACCAACAATGAATTGGATGACCAAGGACATGTGAGTCAAAAAAATCCCATCTCCCTTTTCCTCTCTCTTTCCCTTTTGACTTTAGAGCTGACTAGCCCCAGGCTTTTACAAATGAATAAATTAAGACTCTCTATGCCACTTTAAGTCATTTTAAGTAAGTAAGCATAACATTTTTTTCCCAGTTAAATTTCATATTACAAATCTAACATTTAGCAAACATCTGCTATGCATCAGGTTGTGTTTATCAGACAAGTCCTTGTGCTCCAGGGACTCGCAGTTCAGTCAGGGAGGCAAGACAGAAACACAAGACAAATTAAACAATGGTAAAAGAAATCACAACATTCAGTAGAATAACTCACAAGGCAATAAACTAAGGGAAACAAGTGAATGACAGCTTTGACTGATTTGTCAAGAATATATGAATTTATAACAGAAGATTAAGTTTTAAGGCTTTCCAGGTATAATTGGAGCACCTGATGTTATCAATTTATCTTTGGCAATAAAACATGGACTGAATTTTTGCTTAATGCCAGAATTTATGCTAGGTGTTATTGGGAGACTGAAGAAGCTAAAACCATCACTTATCCTCAAGAAAATAACAATTTTCTGAGGGAGTGAGAATGTACATTTATCAGTCATTCTCAAGTGATATAAATGAATGTCCATAAATTCAATAATGAGCGCAAATGGAAGTATGTAGAATTTAAAGTTGACATGAACCCGATGCTGAAAAGTTGAATCTGAAGGGAATGGGTTGTCAAATGGCAGAGATTCTGAGATCTTTTAGTGGAGTGTTGTCCACTGGCACTAGACCTGTCATTCAGCATTTATTTAGTTAAAGTTAACACATTACATGTACCATCTAAGATTGAGACATTCTGCAGTGTAGTTCCATGTCATGGTATCTAGTCACTCAGTCTCTTCTGCCATGGGCAAGTCCTCTGATTTCCAGTTACTATACATTCTACTCCCAAATCATGCTTTCCTATAGCACTTCCATCCTGTGATTTATATTGCATGAGACCTTAAAAATATGCAGAAATCTTAAAGCCAGGCCTGGCATATTTCCCCTTCTCATTTCAGATTATTCTGCACTCTATGCACAAATACCAGCCCCGAGTTCATGTGATTCGCAAAGACTTCAGCAGCGATCTTTCGCCTACCAAGCCTGTCCCTGTTGGAGATGGTGTGAAGACATTCAATTTTCCTGAGACTGTGTTCACCACAGTCACAGCCTATCAGAACCAGCAGGTAAGAGGCTGCCCTTGAAAGTCTCTGACTGTATCTGCTTTTAAAGAAGTGTTTTTTATTTCATTTTAATGTATTTTATACATTTAATCACTATACACAACTTAGCTTGAAAGTTGACTTTACCCAACATGATTATACTTTGCACCAGTTCACTTGAGGATACAAAACACATTATCATCAACAGATAGTAATCCATTTCTGTGTCCCATAAATGGAGTATTCTTGCTTTTGGTGAGAAATGTTTCGTCTTTCTACCTAGCACTGAAAAGCTGAAATGAAAGACACCAGTCTTAGAGTGCTCATAAGGCAGTGGTGATGACAGTATGAAAATGCCCAGTAATAACTGGCATAGTTTAGATTTATGTTATTTTCTTGTCTCTCTATTCTTGAACCTGTGTTCATGATCTCTATTATATATCCTGGCAAATGACCTTCATCCTTTGGAATTCCCTTGTAAGTACTTAGGTTAGATTTAGTCCTTCCCTCTTATCTACAGTTTTCTGTGTCCCTTGGCCAGGCTACACAAAACTCATTGAAGTTCTCAAACTCCTAGACCCACCACCATCATTTAAACTTTCGGACTAAATCTACCTCTGTGTGATCACCAGACACACCCTATGATCTGTAAGATTTTATGTTTGTAATATATTCATTCATTTCATAAATATTTCAGTCTCAGTAGAGAAATACAAGCAATTGAGACAATTCTTTTCCTTAAGAGTTTTTAGATGAGTGAAAAACACATAAAATATGCAATGATGGTACAGTGAAATAATTCAGTGACAAGAGATGCAGACACGGTGTTTCTTGGTTTGGAGAATAAGGGATGTTTTCATGGAAGAACTGACATTTTTTTGGATGTTGATGTACACAGATTAATTAGCCAGACAAATGCAGGAGATATGTGAGTGGGAGTATGTGGCAAAAAAGTCAAATCTGGAATTATTGTGGGCATTGTAAACATTGTTCTTTTTCATTTTGAGGAAGGTAGCTAGCTGGATTTATAAGTGGTCTGAGTTTATGTAATATCCTAAAATAGCATGTGAATCATATTTTTATAAATTGGATTTTATTTTTTTGAGAATTGTCTAACATGATCCTGCGGTGAATTTTTTTCTGAAACAAAGATTTTTCTTTATACACCTTGCTTGAAAATCTGCATACTATTAACTGACTAAAGAATATAGAAACACAGTAAATGGATGTGAATACCAGATATGGTGTGTGTGAAAGAGTATCAGCATTTATTTAGTTAAAGTTAACACATTACATGTACCATCTAAGATTGAGACATTCTGCAGTGTAGTTCCATGTCATGGTATCTAGTCACTCAGTCTCTTCTGCCATGGGCAAGTCCTCTGATTTCCAGTTACTATACATTCTACTCCCAAATCATGCTTTCCTATAGCACTTCCATCCTGTGATTTATATTGCATGAGACCTTAAAAATATGCAGAAATCTTAAAGCCAGGCCTGGCATATTTCCCCTTCTCATTTCAGATTATTCTGCACTCTATGCACAAATACCAGCCCCGAGTTCATGTGATTCGCAAAGACTTCAGCAGCGATCTTTCGCCTACCAAGCCTGTCCCTGTTGGAGCTGGTGTGAAGACATTCAATTTTCCTGAGACTGTGTTCACCACAGTCACAGCCTATCAGAACCAGCAGGTAAGAGGCTGCCCTTGAAAGTCTCTGACTGTATCTGCTTTTAAAGAAGTGTTTTTTATTTCATTTTAATGTATTTTATACATTTAATCACTATACACAACTTAGCTTGAAAGTTGACTTTACCCAACATGATTATACTTTGCACCAGTTCACTTGAGGATACAAAACACATTATCATCAACAGATAGTAATCCATTTCTGTGTCCCATAAATGGAGTATTCTTGCTTTTGGTGAGAAATGTTTCGTCTTTCTACCTAGCACTGAAAAGCTGAAATGAAAGACACCAGTCTTAGAGTGCTCATAAGGCAGTGGTGATGACAGTATGAAAATGCCCAGTAATAACTGGCATAGTTTAGATTTATGTTATTTTCTTGTCTCTCTATTCTTGAACCTGTGTTCATGATCTCTATTATATATCCTGGCAAATGACCTTCATCCTTTGGAATTCCCTTGTAAGTACTTAGGTTAGATTTAGTCCTTCCCTCTTATCTACAGTTTTCTGTGTCCCTTGGCCAGGCTACACAAAACTCATTGAAGTTCTCAAACTCCTAGACCCACCACCATCATTTAAACTTTCGGACTAAATCTACCTCTGTGTGATCACCAGACACACCCTATGATCTGTAAGATTTTATGTTTGTAATATATTCATTCATTTCATAAATATTTCAGTCTCAGTAGAGAAATACAAGCAATTGAGACAATTCTTTTCCTTAAGAGTTTTTAGATGAGTGAAAAACACATAAAATATGCAATGATGGTACAGTGAAATAATTCAGTGACAAGAGATGCAGACACGGTGTTTCTTGGTTTGGAGAATAAGGGATGTTTTCATGGAAGAACTGACATTTTTTTGGATGTTGATGTACACAGATTAATTAGCCAGACAAATGCAGGAGATATGTGAGTGGGAGTATGTGGCAAAAAAGTCAAATCTGGAATTATTGTGGGCATTGTAAACATTGTTCTTTTTCATTTTGAGGAAGGTAGCTAGCTGGATTTATAAGTGGTCTGAGTTTATGTAATATCCTAAAATAGCATGTGAATCATATTTTTATAAATTGGATTTTATTTTTTTGAGAATTGTCTAACATGATCCTGCGGTGAATTTTTTTCTGAAACAAAGATTTTTCTTTATACACCTTGCTTGAAAATCTGCATACTATTAACTGACTAAAGAATATAGAAACACAGTAAATGGATGTGAATACCAGATATGGTGTGTGTGAAAGAGTAGAGTCTGAGGAAGGACATGTAGAAGAAAAATAGAGAAGTAAAGTATTAATGAGACAAAGAAATGTGGTATTATCTGTTGATAACTTTATAGTTTTATCAACTGGACTAGGGAGAAATGTTCATATGTTGGAATATTCACTTTGTAAGCTAAATAATGTGATTGAATGTATAAAAGAAAATGAAATGAAAAAATATTAAAAAGAAAAAGAAAATCTGCATTCTGTTATTTAGGGCCTGCTTGGAGCAAAATGAGTTCATGCTATTATCCTCAATACCTTTCATGTGGATACTCTGCTTTGTTCTCTGACAATAAGAGGTAAAGGAAAATACTCACTTACTTGAGTGCTTGCTATGTGCCAGACAGGTGAAGGTGTGTTATGTAATCTTTGGCTTACCTAGAAAGGGTACGTCTATTTTTCTTGGTACTTCTGGATAAGATTTCTTAGATACTCTTTACCTTCAGAAGAATTTGATAAGTAAATGTTAGGTACTACATGTCAGGTTTTCATAGTTGTAAACTATTCCCACCTTCAGATTTTCTTTGTGGATTCTGCATGTGATCTAAGGTAAAGAAAGAGCTTTAGCTTTTTTTTGGAATGCTAGTTAGAAATTAAGCCTCTCAGACTTCTTAGATAACAAAACTGCAGAGGCCATGGAGGATTCATACAGAAAACATTACTTACCCAGATTTTTCAAGTTCTGATAGGAGATTTAGCAATAATACAGACAATGGCCTTTGGAGCAACTAGAACCCCTGGATTAGCAGTGGCTCAGAAGATGGGGAATAAGAGTCTAATTTTTCTTTTCTTTTCTTTTTTTTTTTTTTAGGTTTTTGTCATAGGGCATGTGAGCTCAGTATAGAGGAGACAGACAGAGAGATACAGAGAGAGGGAAAGTGAGAAATCACCCCGTTAGGTGATGGCCATGCTACACTCCCTTCTCCTTTGTATTCCTCTCAGGATCTTGGGCACGCATACACACGTATCTGGTGTGATTTTCAAGCCACTGGTCTAAGACTCAAACTGAGGTCAGCCATGTGGGAGTTTAGCCTTTTTTACCACAACACCCTCTGCTGGACCCAGGCGTCTAAATTCTTTAAATAACTAATTGAACTTCTCCAAGATCACCCCAGCCATCATTTTTATCATTAGATCCTTATAACATCCAGTGATGTAGCAATATATATTCCAACGTTAGAATTTAGTTAGTGGAACAAAAAACTAAAAGTAGAACTTCTACATAACCCAGTGATACTACTACTACCACTAGTCATATATACAAAGGAAAGGACTCAGTGTGTCACAGAGATACCTTTCATTGTAGCAGTATTCACGGTAGCCAAGATATGGAATCAACCTAAATATTCATCAAGAAATGACTGGATAAAGAAAATGCAGTGTGTATGTGTGTGTGTATGTGTGTACTGTTCAACTATTAAAAAGAATAAAAACCTGTCATTTAAGGTAAAATGAGCAATCCCAGAGGGTATTATGTTAAGTGAAAAAAGCCAGGTACAGAGAAATCACACATATTCTCACTCATGTGTGGAAATAGAAAAAAAAAATGACCTCATAGAAGTAGTTCAAGAATTATGGGACCAGCAGTTAGTGTAATGGCTATGTCGCTGGACTCCCACGTAGTTGACCGTGGTTCGTGTCCTGGATCCAGTGGCTTAAAACTCACGCTGGGCGCGTTTGCGTGCATGCCCAAGATCCTGAGAGGAGAATGGAGGAGAAGGGATTGCAGCGTGGCCATCCCTTCTCGGGGGTGATTTCTCATTTTCTGCCTCTCCTGTCTGTCGGGCAAGGGCATGCGCCCTATAGCAAAAACCTCTCAAAAAAAAAAAAAAAAGAATAACTAGTAGAGACTGGTAAGGATTGAGAAGGGGAATAAAGAGATGTTGGTTAATGGAAACAAAATTGCAATTAGATAAGAAGAAACATTTCTAGTGTTATAAAACACAACAGATATAGGCAGGCAGATGGCATGGTTGCTAAAGGCGTGGGATTCCCACATGAACGACCATGGTTTGAATCCCAGACCTGGCAGTTTGCTTTCTCATTTTCCCTTTCTCTCTTTCTCTGTCTGGTCAAATTAAAAATTAATAATAATAACAAATGGAATTAAATAAATAAATAATTTTTTGAAAAATACAGTAGGATAAATATAATTAATGAAAACTTACTGTATAGCTCAGAGTAACTAAAAGCAGAGGATTTTGAAAGTTCCTAACACAAAGTAATGACAAATGGTTGAGGTAATACATAGACTAATTATCCTGATTTAATCATTACACATTATATTTCTGTACTGAAAAATCATATTCTACCTCGCTACTTTGTACAATTATATGTTAATAAAAAGTGACTTAAAAAATTCCACTTCTCCAAAAGAATTTAGTTTGTAGAACAAACTGGAGCAGTAAATAATGGACATTCTATTGCTTCATTGAGATCAGTTCTAGAAGCCAACATTGTCATTAATTTCTTTTTAAAGAATTACTTATTTAATTTTGTTATTATTATTATTTTTTAATTTGACCAGAGAGAGGCAAAGAGTGAGAAAGGGAAAGTGAGAAAGCAAACTGCCGGCTCTGGGACTTGAACCATAGTCAGGCATGTGGGAGTTCAGTGCCTTAACCATCATGCCATCTGCTGCCCCCCAGGATGGTCGTTATTGTAACTTAAGGTGAAACTAAAAATCTATTGCACAACTCACTTTGACAATGGAAGAAGAACAAACATGGATACCTGGACTCCCTTTCATTTCCCTGACCTTCCTTTATAGGCAGAGCCTGAGTATGTTCTACTCAGATAAATATTTTGTTTACATCTGGACCGGGATGGAGGCAGGATACAATGGTTATGATAATGGGACTAGGCAGCAGATACACTTGATTTGATTTCTGACCTTACCACTACCAAACTGTGTTTGTGTTTCCGGGTTTGAAAATGTGCCTGCCGCCTAGAGTTCTGAGGACTAGGTGAGGCAACACGTGTAAATTCACAGACACTAACCTGCCATCCAGTTAATGGTGGTGAGCCCACATTGTTCCATGCCTGACTTGATACAGGCACAAAGGGAAAAGGAGAGGAAGGGCAATTTTAACAACTAAATGGCTCATTAAGGAAAAAGTAGATTGCTGGGAATTGGAGGAACTGTGTGAACTGTCAAAAAGATAACTGCTTTGGCCTCTCTTTGCTCACGTTTTGTTGGTGAGTTCAGGATGTACTGACATTCAAAACAGATGAGACATTCTTAATTCTGGCTCTTGTGAGATCAAGATAGCAGCATTTGCCGGTTTAACAAGACCCCAGTCCCTGGATAAATCAATAAGCACGATTGTTTAACATTCCCTTTGGCTGTATAGATAGGATTTAATATAATACAGTGCCTTCTAATAAAATAAAATAAAATAAAATAACCTTAGGTCTTTCTCCTAGGAACCTTGGAAGTCTGCATTCTGTCAGTTAGAGATGGTACCTAATGATAATTTTCACACTTGTCCTGGAGATGCTGGCTAGCATAGATTACTCTCTTTTGTAAGCTATGCTCATCTACTATTGTGCTTTTATTTCCCTTGGCACTCTAGAATAAGAATACTTAATATTTTATGGCAAAATATTTTCCTTCATCTATTTCTTTTTAAAGGAATGATTTGGAGGTCTTTGTGAGAGAAAGAAAAGAAATGTCAATGGTAGGTCCTCAGGAACTTCTTTAGAGGAACATGATGAAGGAAGGACAGCAGTGGACATGGAATTGAAATAAAATGTTACTCCTAAGGAAAAGCAGTGTTCTGTTCCACAGAGAGCAATAGGACAGGTGTTCAGAGACCTGAGATTTGGTTCTAAACTTTTCACGAGCTTCTTGTGTCACTTTGAGCCAGTTACTATGTCTTTCTGGGTTTCAAATTTTTCTTCGAGAAAATGAGGAGTTGGCTTATGCTTTCCAAGGTCTTTGACAGTTCTTAGAATTTTAATTTATTCCTCTTTTTTACTGCTTAATGTTTTTCTTTGTTAAATTTTATTTTTTACTTTATCACTATACATCTTTATAGCATACAATATGGCTTTCCAAAGCAAACGTGCATTGCATGTCAATCAAGTCAAATATATCTGCACAATTTTAAATGAGGATTGGGAGCAATTTATTATTATTAAACCAGAACAACCAACACATAGATTTTTTTTCAAATATTAAAAACGAAGAGAGCGTTTGTGTCTGTGAACTTTTGTTTTAAAAATCACCACAATATTCTAGACCAATACATTCTTAGTATATCCTCATGTGAAATGTGGGAGCATGGTGTTTTGTTGCTGATAAACAAAATATCCCAAACTATACTATTCATTTGTGATTCTTCCCAACTCTCCTCACAGTTAAAACCTGTGTTCCTTCTGACTGCCATCTTGTCACCCAGATTGGACAACCCACGTCTCCTCACAACCAATTTGTCACTAAACTCTATTGTTTATACAGAGAAAGTATTAGTTATTTCTTTTTTTTTAGAATTATTTTACCTTTATTTATTATTATTATCTTAATATTTCCAAAGACACACACACACACACAGCCATTACGCTAACTGCTGGTTCCCTTAAATTTTATTTTTTACTTTATCACTATACATCTTTATAGCATACAATATGGCTTTTCAAAGCAAACGTGCATTGCATGTCAATCAAGTCAAATATATCTGCACAATTTTAAATGAGGATTGGGAGCAATTTATTATTATTAAACCAGAACAACCAACACATAGATTTTTTTTCAAATATTAAAAACGAAGAGAGCGTTTGTGTCTGTGAACTTTTGTTTTAAAAATCACCACAATATTCTAGACCAATACATTCTTAGTATATCCTCATGTGAAATGTGGGAGCATGGTGTTTTGTTGCTGATAAACAAAATATCCCAAACTATACTATTCATTTGTGATTCTTCCCAACTCTCCTCACAGTTAAAACCTGTGTTCCTTCTGACTGCCATCTTGTCACCCAGATTGGACAACCCACGTCTCCTCACAACCAATTTGTCACTAAACTCTATTGTTTATACAGAGAAAGTATTAGTTATTTCTTTTTTTTTAGAATTATTTTACCTTTATTTATTATTATTATCTTAATATTTCCAAAGACACACACACACACACACACACACACACACACACACACAGAGAGAGAGAGAGAGAGAAAGGGAAAGTGAGAAAACAAGACTCTAGGTCCAGAACTTGAACCACAGTAGGCCATATGGAAGCCCAGTGCCCTTAATCACCACGCCATCTGCCAGCCCCAGAAAGTATTAGTTCTTTCTAATCTCATTGCTTCTACCTCTTTCTGGCTCTGCCCTCCCTTCATCTTGGAATCATATGATAGCTTCCAATTAGGTCAGCTGGACGACAAGCTTGATGTCTCAGGAGCCATTCCATACATCATTGCTAAATGAATCTTGTTAAAGCTCAGAAATGATGACATGGTTTCTCTGGTAAAACTTGCCAATGATAGCTCAGTGCCTAGGGAGTAAAGTTGAGAATCCCAAGTCTTTTTTTCATTTTTATTTTTACAGTTTATTTAATTTCATTCATTACAGCGAACATGTGTATATACATGAGAGAGTAAGAGAAAGAATCACCTGTCAGAGGGTCTTATCACACCACCATCCCCTTCAGGTAGACCTCAGGCTCATTAGGATCTTGGGCGCATTTATATCCAGGGTATTTCAAGTCAAACTGGTCAAAGATGTGAACCCACGGTTGGCCACGTGGCCTCCAGCACTTGTAGTTCCGTATGCTGCCTCCATGTCTTTTCATTAAGGTCCTCTGTAGTTATTTATTAGGTACATTTCTAGGGTCATTTTCTGTTATTCTTCATCACACATCCACTAGAATGTAGCAGTCTAGTTAAGAGTTCTATTGCTTCCTGAACTCTGTAGCCAGTTTGCTTTTGCATGTACTGTTTTCTTTTGCAGGAATG
>NW_006204105.1:2046411-2076395 GCF_000334495.1 Tupaia belangeri chinensis
AGGCCCTTCCCCTTCAACCTTGTCTAGAATCTTTTTCTTTTCAAGTTTGGTGAAAATGTTATCCTCTACTGCCTTATTTGCCCCCGCCCCTCCACCCCGCCCCAGCTGCAAATGAACTGTGCCTCCTTAGAACTGTCAGGATGCCATACCTCTCCCATGATACTTAGTCATTCTAACCTTGTATGTGTATCCAATCTTATTCTCAATATCTTGAGCTTTTTGAGAGCAAAAACTGCTTTTTACACAAAACAGTGTGATATAGTAGAAAACACCAGTTCGGAGCTAAGAGACTTGAGTTCAAGACCCTCATTTGGCAGCTGATGGACTGGACTGCCTCTGACCAATCACTCCATCTTAGTGTTCTCATTTACAAATTGATGACTTGATCTAATTCAGTGCCTGTCTATGGAGACATTTTTTATAGTCCACTGAAAAGAGAGAGAAATAAGGGACTTTTTAGTAGATGTTAATGTTCAATTTATTAGACTTTCCATTGTTCTATTTTGTTCCAGTTACTTTTTTAGTATAATGCAAAAATGTCACTTATTTTATGAAATCATGATAGTAGAAGAGAGTAAATAGACTTGCACTCTCTTCACTTGGTGTAAAAAACAACTGGGAAATGAATGTTGATGCCTCAACTGTTGGGGGAGTAATTGGAATTAGCCTATAGAATTCTGAAGCCTAGAAACCACAAGTTAGGATGAAGGATTCTTCCATATTCATAATCCTAAGTATTTGTGTGTGTCATGTAGTGCATAGCACTGTATGTGTGTGTGGCAGCTGAGAGTCACTGAATGAATGATTGTCCAATGTAGCTTTTCTACTGGTTCCCATATATCTGTAATTCTGCCCCGTTGGTTATAAGTAGCAGGGAAGTATGAAGAAAACATTTCTATTTTTGTGGAATATTTTATGCTTTCCTTTGCCCTGTTTCCATTTCTTCCTCTCAGTCTTGCTGACTGCCCTATAAACTCCCAGGGCTGCTAGCATACTGAACTTATTATTACTCTTATTTGCTCTTGGAGTGCCAACTTGGCAGGTCTGTGGCAGTGAGGAAGGTATGCCATGCCCAGAATCTCATCGTGGAGAATAAGGTGGTAGAGGTGGGAATAAAGGTGACTGTACACTCTATTTTTTTTGGAGGACATTAATGCCAACATGTCCTTGTTGATTTAGCAGAAATTTCCACTGCAAAGTCTTTGTCTTCTTTAAGAGAAAAAGACTGATTTTTTTTTTCTTTTTCTGAACAGGAAACTAGATTTCAGAAAGACCCAGCCCTGTTCTCCCTAGGTAATAGTCTTATTTCTTGATGAGATTTGGCTGCCTGAACCAGATAGGAAGTCTGAAACCACAGTCACATTTGTGGAAGTAAATCCAATAGGATTTCTGAGTCCCTCGTTATATCCTGTACACTGAGTCAGTTTTGCTCTAAGTTTCCAATCAAATCAGTGTAGCATTTTTCTTTCATATGAATTAAATTTTTTCCCACTAGATGAAAAGCCTTTCAAGCCATATGGTAAAAAAATAAAAATAACTGAGAGTATAGTAAGGGAAGGCTCTTTTAGCGTTGGTACTATAAAACCATACTCAAGATATTCAAGTGTCATTTCCGTTGTAGATTGTGCTATTTGTGTCTGCACTGTACATTGTGAGATATTTTCCATTTAATAACTACTGTATATCACTAGGCCAAAATGTAGCTGACAAAGATTAAAGTTAATGGTGGCAAACCAGCAAACCCTCCCCCACCCCCAGTTGTCAAAGTCTTCAATAACTCAGACTGCACAAATCAGCATAAGGTAAAACCAGTGGAGAAAAGTGATTCTACAACCTTGTGTATTCTCCATGTATTCTCATCACTGGACCAAGTTTGAACATCACTGTTGCAGAATAGCTTTAGCTGCACAAGAAGTTACTAGTAGACTTTGTTTTGGTTAGAAGCACATTTAATATTTTTTACAAGTTTATTTCTTCTTCCTTCCCTCTCCTGCTTCCTTCCTTTCTTCCTTCCTGAGTCCCTTCTTTCTGAGAGGTACCATTGGCAGGGTCTTTCCACGCTGCAATTCTTCCTCCAGTGTACTAGTCAGCCAGGACCTTGGGTGCTCGGGTCAACATGGGATCTGAACCCAGGGCTTTCTCATGTGGCTCTGTATCATACCTCATATGGTAAAAAAATAAAAATAACCGAGAGTATAGTAAGGGAAGGCTCTTTTAGTGTTGGTACTATAAAACCATACTCAGGATATTCAAGTGTCATTTCCTTTGTAGATTGTGCTATTTGTGTCTGCACTGTACATTGTGAGATATTTTCCATTTAATAACTACTGTATATCACTAGGCCAAAATGTAGCTGACAAAGATTAAAGTTAATGGTGGCAAACCAGCAAACCCTCCCCCACCCCCAGTTGTCAAAGTCTTCAATAACTCAGACTGCACAAATCAGCATAAGGTAAAACCAGTGGAGAAAAGTGATTCTACAACCTTGTGTATTCTCCATGTATTCTCATCACTGGACCAAGTTTGAACATCACTGTTGCAGAATAGCTTTAGCTGCACAAGAAGTTACTAGTAGACTTTGTTTTGGTTAGAAGCACATTTAATATTTTTTACAAGTTTATTTCTTCTTCCTTCCCCCTCCTGCTTCCTTCCTTTCTTCCTTCCTGAGTCCCTTCTTTCTGAGAGGTACCATTGGCAGGGTCTTTCCACGCTGCAATTCTTCCTCCAGTGTACTAGTCAGCCAGGACCTTGGGTGCTCGGGTCAACATGGGATCTGAACCCAGGGCTTTCTCATGTGGCTCTGTATCATACCTCCTTGTGCCACTGTGACTGGGCCAGGATGTTTAGAGATAATGCCTGGAGTGAAAGCAAATAAAATTGAGAGAGTTTGGTTTAGATTCTCTAAAACTTGTCATGACTTTGGGACTGGTGATTCTTGCTTCCTGCATTATCACTGATTCATTCATTAATCTATTCATTGAACACTCACTCATTGAACACAAAATGCTACATAAAATAAGCTTTGTTTTTACCTATAGTCCAGGGAAAAAGACAGTAAATAGAAAATAAATATATAATTATCAATTAGTTAAGAGCAAGATAGAATTACAAAGGCTGCAGTTTAAAAGAGTAACAGAGGTATCTTATTTCAAAGGGATGATCAGGGAAAATCTCTTTCTGGAGATATTTAGACAGATTTAGGATGAGAAGTCAGCCAAGTGAAAAGTGGAGAAAAGAAAAATTTTAATCTGGATGTAGAACAAGCATAAGGTGCTGGGCAGGAAAAGAGTTTGGCACATTCCAGCATTGAGAACAGCTCAGATTGTCATGGACAAAGGCAGAGGAGTAGGGGTGAGGTTGGAGGGGGCTGGAGCCAGGGCAGGCTGGCCCTGCAAGGCTGGGTGAAAAGCTTGGGTTGAATTCTGAGCAGAGGTGGATATGAAAGAGAATGACATGAACCATTTATGCATGCACAAGAGCACCTGGGCTGCCATGTAGAGAAGAGAGTGGACAGGAACAAGAGCAGAAGAAGGAAATCAGCTCTACGTTTATTCAGAGTAATCTACACAAGGGATGATGGTGACCTGTCTAAGAGCAGGAAGGTGGGGATAGATAGCCATATTGGGGTCTAATTAATGACATAATTGTGTAGTAGGGTTGAAAATTAAGTGCTCAAATGTGCCATATATAAAACTATATATGTAACTATATATATGTATACACACATACATTTAAGTATGTATTATAAATTATGTAATTATGTATATAGTTATATATATATATATGCTACTTTTAAATATATATAAACATTTAAATATACACAATTTCCTTTGTAGGTTATGCTATTTATACCAACACTACACTTTGTGAGGTATAACATATTTAAATATATGAATATATATAGCCACATACACACATAATTTTTTTTTTTAATAGTTGATTTACCTAAAAAGTCTCAGCCTCTATATTGGGGTAGAATGTAATGGGGAAAATGTAAACTTCTCAATTCTATTTTAGGTTAACTCCCCTTCCTGTAATTTGATTTTTGGGGGGTGACTTAGTGTTTGTTTTTCTTCTCCCTCACTCTCTTACTGTGAATGTGCTGGGGAGCAGGTGAGGAGGTTTCTGTGTCCTCATTGTGGTTACTGTGAGTCCCTGCACTGTTCACCAGGCTCACCAGCCTCTGCTGTGGGGAATATGTGTATCCTTTGGTCCCCAGCACTGATATGCTCCACCGATAAGAGACACTGAGATTGTACTTGTTGCTTTCTTTTCTTGCCTCAGTCAGGGCCTGATGGGTCTCCCTGGTTGGCTCAGCCTTACCTCAGGTCTCACCCAGATCCTCTATAACTTCTGGCCATTTCTCTGCCTCTCCACTCGTGGACCAGAGAGTCCATGTGAGGACCCATGAGTCACTTTACTACCACAGGAAAGCCACGGGAGGCCTGAGATACAACCTCCAGCCTCTTCCTGTTTAATCAGACCAGGCAGACTTTACTCTGCTGCTGCCCCTCTGTGAATGTGCAGAGGGTACTTGCCAGTTTCCCAAGTCTCCTTATTCCCATCCCTCGATTTTGATTTGACCAAGAAAGCTAAGTCATGTGACGCCTAACTGCTTGCCTTTCCTCTGCCTCCTTTTCTCATACTCCTTTAAGGTATGCAAGGGAAGATTTTAAATTTCTTTTTCTGCCTGTTGAGAATTTACCTTGTATTTTATTCTTGTCCTCCTCAGACAGCAAGCCTCTCATGGCCCACTGTCATTAACATCCCTCTCTCTACTGTGGAAAATACTCATCAGAGCTGAGTCCACCAGGATGCCTCCTGATACGGGAACCGTGGAACTAAACTCAGTATCATTGGGATTGGAAATACATTGGTTTAGTCCTTCAAAATATTGTTCATGACCCTTGGTGTTTGTAGATATAGCCAAAGTTGTCAGCTCAGAAACTTAATTTGGTTTATACAGCTAAAATTGCTCTTTCATGCCTGGTGAGCAAGTTCAATGCCTGAGCAGGATAACAAAGGTTTTACATGATATGACCTGAAGTCAGCTTATCCAACTTTCTCTTCCATTGATCCTGTACCCATAAGGAAATTGAATTCTCAGTGTTTCTTAAATGTGCATCACACTTTCCCACTTTGATGCTCTGGCTTATGTCGGACCTGTCTTATGACATGCTTCCATTGTTCTTTTTAGCTCATTTTGCATTGCTCTTTAAAAGTCTATGCATCCTTCAAGGCCTGGCTCACATGTTACCCTTACCATGAAACCTCAGAGCCCTCCAATTTGGTGTGATCTCTATTTCCCCCAGGCTCTCATGGCACCTTTGCCTTTATTGTGACCCTTATCACCTTGCTTTATATTGTAATTATGTCTGCTCTGTTTTTCTAGATGATGAGCTTTGTGGGGGGGAAATGGGTGATGCATGGCCGTATCCTGACTGTGTACTACTCTGCATCTCCTGTGGTGTTTGCCACACTGCTGTGCACACAAAGTGCTTGATAATGAACAATGAGTGGCGCACCACACTCTTTATAAAGCTTTCCAAATCTTACATTAAAAGCTTTGAAAGAAGTGTAGAGGTGTTACTTTTTCAAACGTTTGGTGGTATTTGTCTATTAAATTTCCATGCAAGATCCCTTGGCCTGGGATCCAATGAGCTGTGGGAAACAGGGTTTCAACTGTTTCTCCCAGGTCCATGAATGTCGTTATATTTACAGGGGTCTGCAGAGGGCCCCAAAACATGGCAGCACAATCATATATCAGAACCCACTATCATAAATGAGCTGGACAGGATAAGCCAACTTGAAAGAGAAAATAAAATATTATAACCCCAACTTGAAAAGAAAATATGGTGTGTGGTTTATTACTGTGGATTATGGAGGAAGAAAGAACTGATTTTAAGTCAAACACAGAAAAGCAGTGACACTCTTTAAACTCAATACAGTATTCACATGGCAGACATTGGACTTTAGAAAGCCAAACCTTAAGGCTCCTGCTCTGGTCTATAAAATAGATGTAAAATTGCCTTTTTACATTATTAATACTACATTATTAGTGTGCCATTCTAGAGGCAAGGAATGTTTAGGAAGAAAAAATAACCTTGAAGCCAGCATGGTTCTTTCAAGTTAGAGTCTGTTTGTCAGAATCTCACATTGCATTTTAAAGACCTTTAAAGACTGTGGCTTTGGGAAATTCCATTCTGACAAAATGAGACAAAGAGGAACTAGGAGTTGTAACAAAGGAAACAACTTTTTTTAGTGATAAATTCTTCAGTGACTAGGAAAATGAACATGGTCTTAAATACCAATAATAAGATTTGCTTAGTTCTAGAATTCCCTTCTATCGAGGGTGACTTTTCTTCTTTTCTGAGCTCTTTAGTTCCATCGTTCAGTCTCTGTTGCTTGAATATAGTGAGTTATTAACATCTGGCTCAGTCACACAGGTATCAAAATGCTCTCTGTGACCCAGGCTGAAAGCAGAAATATGAAATGTGTTGGACAGGCTCATGCTGGTCTAGAGGCATGACAGTATTGTATACAACCTTGATAGGGGTTCCCAGGACTAAGCAGGGATGCCATGGGGTGGAGGTCTAGGGCATCTAGTAGAGTTTGAATCAGATGACCCCTGTACCTGTTCAACCTAGGTGACACAGTTGGATGCCAAGACTTTGCTCCACCATGTGCAGCTTCCTCTTTGTTTCTTCTGATTTGCTTGTGGCTCTCAGAGACTGGAAGGATGCAGTGCATCCTGCTCTATTCAGGGTCACTTTTGGGTAAAGCCCTGGTGAAAAGCTGGCTACTTTTTGGGTCTTTTACATGAAGCTTTCAGGTCATTAAATGAACAATTGCTGGTGGCTGGAAAAGCACAACCTAAATGAAATGGGAAATATGTTATTTATTCAGATGTTTCAGGCAGAAACAGATTGATGGTCCGCTTCTAGAAGACTGAACTGATAGAATCCATTTGTGATTCACTCACTTTCTCACCTTTCATTCAACAAGCATTTTAAAAAGTGCTTCCTATGGGTCACATATGATGGACCTGACTGTTCCTCACTTTTGCACTTCAATGTCTGTCTAGGCAGGTGATGTGTCAACAATCTGGGACAAGGAACGTGAGCAGAAGTGACTACCGAGTCACATATTGAGCAAATCTTGTTTTTAAGAGAAGTCAGTCTGGTGGGTTACACACCTGGGTACCAGGCCCAAATCCTATATCAAGTTTCAATTTCAATTTCAAACTAGAAGGAAACTCAATAAAAAGAATAGCTGTTATTACTAGGGTGATTTCTGTTAGTTTTCTAGGATTGACAAGAAATAAGTTAACATGAAAGCAATTTATACTTATTTGTTTGTTTCTAGATCACCAGATTAAAAATTGACCGAAACCCTTTTGCCAAAGGATTCAGAGATTCTGGAAGAAACAGGTAAGAATCACTGGGAAGAGACTCACTGAGATTTCTAAGTCATGTTACTGCACTCACCTCTCACTGGGGGCTCTTGGCCCCTGGGTTTTGGAAAAGAGAGGCTTGCTCTGCCACTGTGTTGACTCAAGCAAAGAGAAATTATGGCTGACCCAAGAATTTCCAAGAGAGAGGAGAAAGGAGAGGGGGGCAGGAAGAGAGAGAATCAGAGTCCTGATTTCAGGGTGTACCCTTAGCCAGCCCAGGATCACGAGCACATGCTGACATGATGTACTCACAGAGCTCACTGGACTTGAACCGAGAAACTTCCTGTATGGGAATGCCTTGAGGAGAGCTGCATTTTATTGCTGAGCCAGTATTAGGCCTCCCAAATTCTTTGTTAACAGAATTCAATCGCTAGACCAAATACTTCATGCTATTCTACCCTCTATATTATACTTGGTAATTTAGTCACTTAAAACAAATTTTATGGTAATTAATAATCACCATAAGATTGTTATTTTTTTCATGATAAGCATGGATAAGTGACCATAATACCTGCAGTGGTATCTTAGTATTTTATATTACCAGGAAACAAGCAATCATGGGATAAAGAAAATTTTTCAGAAAATAATTACCTTTAAGAGCTAAAATTCTGCTGGGGCCAGCAGATAGTATAATGGTTATGTCGTTGGACTACCACGTAGTTGACCACGGTTCGAGTCCTGGGCCTGATGGCTTTAAACTCATGCCAGGCATGTATGCATGTGTGCCCAAAATCCTGAGAGGAGAGTGGAGGAGAAGGGATTACAGCATAACCATCTCCTCTAGGGGGTGATTTCTCACTTTCTCTCTCTGTCTCTCCAATGCTTTATAGCAAAAATCTCTTTTTAAAAAAAGTGCTAAAATTTTAGAAATAAATAAATAACAATTTTTCTCCCAGGAAATATTTTCAAAATATATTAGATGTAGTTTCCTGCTTCAGTAAAGCAGTTATAGATCACTACCTTTCTTGACAATATCATCATTATGACTACATTATTATAAAGTGAAACTTTTAGGAATTGCTGAAGTTTATAGGACTATTTGCTCCTATTGTAAATGGTCTTTGAGACTCTGTTGCTTTTTGGGTTGATGATTCTCTCTATATTCTTTTCATCTCACCCTTTCTGTATTGGAGTTGGCAGGTGGCATGGTGGTTAAGTTGTTGGACTCCTGCGAGACTGCAGTTCAAGTCCTGGACCTGGGGGCTTGAAACTCATGCTGGGTGCATGTGCGCATGTGCCCAGAATCCTAAGAGGAGAATGGAGAAGGGATTGCAGGGTGGCCATCTCCTTGGGGGGGGTGGTGGTGGTGATTTCTCACTTTCTTTCTGTCTGGTGAGCCCATGTATCCTATATCAAAAATCTCTAAAAAATGAAATAAAGTCTTATCTATGGAAAGTTAGAGGAAAATGAAATGACTAGTAAAATCACACACACACACACACACACACACACACACAGAGTTATTCAAGCAGAACATTTTGTCTTACATAAACCATATTGAATCAAATGTGATGTTTAAGTCTCATAATGTGTGTAGGCTTTGCAACAGATATTTATTTTAATGGTCAGACTTTTTTATAATTTGGGAGAATTTTTTTACATCTAAATGACACATTGTCAGGAGTTATCTTTGGTTTTCTCTCTGCAAGACTTTTTGGATAACCCAAAACTTATATTTAGAATCAACTGATGAAATATTTAGTACATTCTGTTAGAATTTATATTTACATTAAACATTGGTCATGGTGATCATTTCCTTTACACAGTGATTTATGAAAACACTTCCTTATATCATAATTTAAAAATATACTTAGATTTCTTTAAAATTTTATTTGCCTAAGAATTAGTTTTTTAAGAGAGATTTTTACTATAGGACACGTGTGCTCACCAAAGAGAGAGAGACAGAGAGACAGAAAGTGAGAAATCACCCCCTAGGGGGATGGCTGCACCACAATCCCTTCTCCTCCTCTTTCCTCTTGGGATTTTGGGCATACACATACATGCACCCAGCATGAGTTTCAAGCCGCTGGGTCCAGGACTCAAATTGTTGTTGACTACATGGGAGTCCAGTGATGCAACCATTATGCCATCTGCTAGTCTCATACCTCAGAATATTTTAAGGTCACATCTATAAAGTAAAATTAACTTAAACTTTTAGCTTTCAGATAACAAAATTGAACAATACGTTGTAGGTAAAACAACTACTTAGTAGTGATGCACACTAGAACCTAGGCAGATGGATTCCAGGAATTTTCACTCTAGTACAACTGTCTTCAGTTATGTAACTACAGTCATGTGCTTCACAATGACATTTCAATCAATGACAAACAAGAGGAATTTTAAAAGTTCATGAATAAATGAATTAAGATATGAATTTATGGGACCAGTAGTTAGCATAATGGCTCTGTCGCTGAACTCCCATGTAGCTGACTGTCGTTCGAGTCCCAGACCCAGTGGCTTAAACTCACGCTGGGCACGTGTGCATGTGTGCCCAGATCTTGAGAGGAGAATGGAGGAGAAGGGATAGTGGTGTGGCCATCCCCCCTGGGGGGTGATTTCTCTCTTTCTATCTCTCCGTCTCTCTCTTGTCTTTCTGGTGAGAACACGTACCCTATAGCAAAAAGCTCTCCAAAACAAGATATGAATTTATTTTGATGCAAAAAATTGAAATCCACACATATTTTTTCATTATATACATTTTCCTTGAACTTTTTGAAGATCCCCTTACAACAACGGTGGTCCTATAAGGAGCATATAGGCTATATATCTAATAGGCTAGAAGTATGGTAGGTTATCCCATCTGGGTCTGTGTAAGTACATATTCTATGATACTCACACAACTACGAAATCATTTAACAATGCATTTCTTAGAGCATATTCCTATTCATGCCACTAAGTGACCCATGACTGTACCTTCTTTTTCCTTCCTCTGTATCCCTAATAACATTTAATATTTGTGTTTTTTTTTCTTGACATTTGAAATATTTTCTTTTATTCTTCCTTTTCTCTTTCCAAAATCCCTTCTGATGTTGGAGTCCTTGTTTTTCAGTGTTTTTGGTCACTTTTTCTAAAGTTGAACTTGATCCCTCAATAAGTGCGTTTTACTAACAGGTGCCCTTGGAAATTGCCATCTATGTAGGTATCAAAAAATATGGGAGAACTTCCAGAAGTTCATGTAAAGATGCAATTCAAGTGTGAGTTTACTTTGGTGCTAAAATTTTTGAAATCCGTGCATATTTTTTTCATTATATGCCTTTTTCATGAACTTTTTGAAGACCCCTTACATATTCATATGTATCCATTAGTTTTGAAAAGGTTTATTTATTTGTTTCATTAGTGAGGGAGAGAGAGACAGCACCCCTGCAGGGTCCTGATATCATGATCCACTTCCACCCCTCAACCAGACGTGCGTACCCTTTAACCATGGGCACATATAGACGTGTGCCCTTCAGCACTGGCACACATGTCTAGAATACTCAGGGTGGTCTCCAGACTTAACTAGAAACTTTCCTATGTGGGATTGCTTTGCATACTTGCATGTTACTTCTGTGTCATTGTCTGGCCCCATATACATCAATTATTTATAAATGTTGAAAAAATAAATCAGGTTAGCAGGTAGAGTGAGAGTGGGAGCTTTTTTTTTATTTTTTTTTATTTTTTAAGGTTTTTGTCCATAGGGCGTGTGTGCTCACTGGAGAAGAAAGAGACAGAGAGAGAGAGACAGAAAGAGGGAAAGTAAGAAATCACCCCCTAGTGGGTATTGCCATGCCTCAATTTCTTCTTCTCTATTCTCCTCTCAGGATTGGTGTGATTTTTCAAGCCATCAGGTCTAGGACTTGAACCATGGCTGGTTATGGGGGGATCCGGCACCTTAATCACCACACCACCTGTTAGACCTGAGAGCCACTTTTATAGGATGGCCAGGAATAGTCTCTCTAATGAGACAAGGGAAGCTGCCAGACATGTACCCGATTCTAGACAGAGGAAACAGCAAACTCCAAGGCAGATGTACTAGGGGTGTGTGTGTGTGTGTGCACATACACATACATGTGCGCACACACATCTTGGGGGCCTTGTGGCTGTAGCATATGGTCCCTGCCCAGGAATGTGAGCACACAAGACAGGAAACACATAGGCATGACTCGGAACAGGTAATTAGATTACATAGGCTGTATCGATCAGCATTAGACCTGCGCTCTGGAAGTTGGAAGCACACTTGAACCTTGAGAATTGGACCATTGCAGTTGAAGGGTTGACCACTGCTCAGGAAGTTGTGATGGGCTCTCACATCCAGTGCTGAGGTGCTTGTCTCTCCTTTCTGGGTTAGGAAGGACCTTGACGTGTTTGGCCCTTAGCCTAGGCCTACCTGAAGGCTGGTGAGTGCCTTATTGCTCAGGTCAGACAATTATTTGTCTGTCCTGCCTAGTGGGCTGTTTGTGTCTATAAGGCAGAAGGTGGGCAGAACAATGGATCCTCATAGCCCATTTTCATGCTTTATTTTTTTCTGAAGGTATAGAAATCCTACATTATGTGCCATTGAAACCTGAGGTTATTTTAAGTGCTACTAGTAATTGCATCAGTTAACTATGACTGAAAACTTACTGAATTCTGGACCCTCTACTTATGTTAACTCTCGTCTTCAGAACAACCTGTATTTTGCAAATGTAGAAACTGAGATTCAGAGAGGGTAAGCAGCTTGTCTACTGTCACATAGTAAAGCTGAGGCAGGGAATAGAACTCCAGTTTACCTAACTTCAAAGAATGTGCATTTTCTTTTCCATCATGCTAAAAGTTTACACTTGAGTTAGTTCATCTCCCACAAATAATCAAGGACAGAACCCTTCCTCTAAATACCTTTCTTCCACCTGAAAACACTACTCAAGTCAATCAGAATCAACTCTTTTCCAAATAAAACAACCTCTGTAGTCTCAACCTGTTTTGTAGAGTAGGACATCGACTTTCTGTCTCCTGTAAACACATTTGCCTGGAAGAGGACAGGAAGCCAGGCTGAACTTCTCTAGGAAGTGAAACTGATATAATGATGCTGAGGTCATGTGTCTCACGATGGGTAAGGGTGACTTCTTTTTTTTTTTGGAGAGATTTTCACTGTAGGGCGCGTGCGCTCGCCAGACAGACAGAGAGAGACATAGAGACAGAAAGCGAGAAATCACCCTCCAGGGGGGATGGTCACGCCGCAATCCCTTCTCCTCCATTCTCCTCTCGGGATCTTGGGCACGCACACACACGCGCCTGGCGTGAGTTTTTTTTTTTTAAGCCACCGGGTCCAGGACATGAACCGCGGTCGACTACGTGGGAGTCCAGTGACATAGCCATTACGCTAACTGCTGGTTCCGTAAGGGTGACTTCTTAAAGCTGGAAGCCATTTTTGTCTTCCAGCATAGATTAAAGTCTGAATGAGCTGCCTAGAACTGAATGAAAGAAAACTGGATTAAAGAAAATTTCTTGGGGCAAATACAAGTATTTGGGCTCTCATATTTCTCTCTTTTAAGTTTAAAATTAAATCACACTTTAATTGTCACTACCTGCCTGCTGCATCTGATGAGGGCCAGAATTATTAGTGCCATTTTGCAGATAGGAAAGATCGATGGGTAAGATATAGTGAGTTAAGTGCAAATTTTCTGGTGGTTCTGTGTCAGCATCAGGACCCAGTTTACCAGCTCCCAGCCAGCACCTTATCTATTGCCTCTCTTGTGCTAAGGGAGATCTGATGAATCTAAGATCTTCCCTATATGTTGTAGACATCAAGTGACTCATGCAGAGAAGCACGGTTTGATGAGTTGCATATAAATGTACCCAAAACATACGGATCACATTTCCCCTAAAAACACATGGGCTTAAAAATTAGGGAGGGAAAGTGCTTGGCCAATGTTTTTTGGTTTTGTAGAACACAAAACATTTGTGGAATACTTTGGAGTTGCAGAGTTTGCCAAACCTCAAACCAAAACACGTTCAGGTTTGTCGATCTCAATTCATCCCAGTGTGATCCAGAGACTCAGGGAGGGAGGAGTATGAGAGGAAGGATTGGAGGAAATAGCTGTCCACCACACTCTCTTCAAATGCCTCCAGTGAGTCTCTCACACTCAGTGCCACCAGAGTGCACCCCTGGCTGACAGCTGTGTCCTCCTAAGTGTATTGAGAGACCTGTGGCCAAGATATTAGCTTTCCAGTCTTCATATTTTCATTAAAGGATGGAGCTATGGCTCCATCCTCTTCTCCTTCATCTCAATGGAAACCACAGTGACTGACCTGACTGCTGAGTTTGGGAGAAAGAATCTTCTTCAGGTCCTGCAGAGAGCTCATCTTCGGGTTGTCTTTCCTTGTACGGTGAGGAGAGGAGGCCTTGCAGCTCTGGAGAGTCGTCTTATTTCAGGGGAGTTCTAGGCAACACATTTTTCTTCAGGACCTGCAGAAAGCTCATCTTCGGGTTGTCTTTCCTTGTATGGTGAGGAGAGGAGGCCTTGCAGCTCTGGAGAGTCGTCTTATTTCAGGGGAGTTCTAGGCAACACATTCAGGCTTCACACCTGTGTCATAGTCTCCAGACATCTTCATCAATAGTAAAATTGGTATTTTGTTTCCTGGCAAGAGGCTCCTGTATCTTTCTCAGAATTGATTTTAATTGGATGAGGACAAGAGGTGACATTTACTGCATTGTCAAGGGCACTCAATGGAAGCCCAGAGTCCATGTTGCCAGCTCTCTGGTGTCACCATCAGCAGAGCCAGTCACAGTGCTCCCTGCTTCTTTAGGAAGTGGCAGTGTGGGAAGGGAAGAATTTTGTTGTGACTGCTCTTTTAAGCAGTTGCTCTTTCAAGGCTATGTTTCTTTCAACCACTGATAAGAACCTTCATTACAGGCCCAGACCTTCCTCACAATACCCAAGAGAAAGAGGAGTGTGAGAATAACGACTTAAAGTTTCTAATGTTAACATAAAGAAAAGACAGGATAAGGAAAATCATCTTTGCAAGGACACTTACTATTTCTTTGGGAGCAAAAGGGAAAAAGGGTGCAGGATGGATCTCAGTTAAAATTTGTTAAAAGACTTCTCTATTGTAACCGAGTAACTCAAATATTGTTTATGCCTTTATCTGTCTGGTAAGCTAAACATAGGAAAATTACTATATTTATAGGCTAAAAAAATGGCAAAACATCAGCAATTTTATACAGTTTGTCTTTCTATATTTATTTCTGGCCATTTAAGTTATAAGTATACAATTACTAGGACTGAGGAGGTCACGTAGTATCTGTAGTCTACTTGTCCATTTTTACCTCCAAGCTGATGGTATCAGTGCAATATTTCCCATTTTACTGATGGTAAAACTGAATATAGTAAAGGACTAGATTGCAGAATCTACAAGTCCAGCCAGTGACAGCATCCAGAGAACGATTTCACACTCTTCTGTTAGGCTTAGCTTGCCAGTATGAAGAAATCGTACCCTCTTTTCCCTCCTACTCCGTTGCTCCTGAAATCTCCAAAGCAACCTTAGAGCCAGAGAGCTGACGATGTGCCTTTTTCCAACCAGCACGACATTCCCAAGTGTCTCCCTGGCTTTCAATTTCTGTATTTTCATTTGTTCTCCCTAGAGTCACTGGCTATATTTTTCCAGCCAATCTCATTCTGTTCTTTCCTGGCAGTCTTACGAGCCCCTGTAGATTGTGCATACTCTTTTGTTGTCCCTGGCATGGGTGGCTTCGGCTGTTGAGCAGATCTATGGAAGTAATCAGTGCTGTGCTCCCTCTCAGGGGCTGCTGCATCTAGAGTTTGAGGTAGCTGGCCCCATCCTGGATTCTGGCAGCAGTGTCCAGCTGGACTCCTCCTCTTCCTCTATAGCTGTTTATCATGTCCCCTGGCTTGTGATCTTTTAGCCAGTACTTAATTTATTTTTCTGCCTTATTATTTGTTCTCCATCTTCTGTCATGAACCTTTTCTACCATTGTCCTTTTGGCCATGTGGCCTTGCCAGGGAAAGTTGGCAATTGTTTTATTATCTATGGCTCTTGCCCAGAGATGGTGTCATTGAACAGAGTGACGTCTTCTTAATGGCTAACATATTGGAGTCTGAAATATCTGCAAGATAATGAAGCCTGCAGGGGTTTGAAGGACACGTTTTCGGTTCTTTGAGGAGGAATGAGAAATGGAATTAAGTAACATACAGTTCTCCCACATTTAGTATAGAGCCAGAGGCTGACAAGGCTTTGAATTTCAGTGAAATAAGAATATATTCTCCAATTACAGGTCAAAACCTGAGCAGAACAGTTGGGTTTCTTTTGCTTGAGTTTGACCAGTGGCCAAACTTTCATTATGCTTCTCTCTTGTTTTGACGTAGTTTGTCTTTAATCAATCTGCCTTTATTAAGTGACAATTAGGAGGAAGTAACATCGTTATCTTCGTTTTACATATAGGGAGACTTAGGTTATATGACTTGGCCAAGGTCATACTAAGAAGCAGCAGGGGGGCAATTTGAACCCAAGTAATCCCACTGCAGAGCCTGTGCTCTTAACCATGATGATAACTTGCCCCATGTAATGTTAGTGTTACTACATTAATGTTAGACCACTCAGATACATGCAAGGACACTTACTATTTTAGTTAGCTTTCTTTGTTATCATGGATAGTCATTATACTTCTAGAGGTGGTTAAAACTCCTTATGAATTGCCATTTCTACCTGCTCAGACTCAATGTGGGAACTGGGCTCCCAAGATGGGAATCATAGGATGAGGAACAGTTTTAACTCAAATCTAACCATCTGTCTATTGGACACTTGTTCTTCCAAGCTATCGTAGAGCTTGTCAGTGACAGCTACTTCATCACATGGATATACTTACTGTACATTTTAAAGCCAAGGGGTTTGAAGGACACATTTTCGGTTCTTTGAGGAGAAATGAGAAATGGAATTAAATAATGTACAGTTTTGAATGGTGTTTTGTTTCTAGTCAATTTGCAGACTACGGTTTCTATCTTTTTTCTTTTGGAGAGGGTTTTTCTATAAGGTACATGCACTTGTCAGAAAAACAGAGAGACAGAAAGCAAGAAATCACCCCCTGGGAGGATGGCCATGCCACAATCTCTTCTCCTCCATTCTCCTTTTGGGATTTTGGGCACACATGCACATGCACCTGGCATGAGTTTAAGCCATTGGGTCCAGGACATGAATTGCAGTTGACTACATGGGAGTCCAGCAACATAGCCATTACGCCAACTGCTGGCCCCCAGACTATTGTTGGGAGAGCTTTTAGAGTATCCCTGGGCAGCAAATATCCTGGGCTTTTTTTTTTTTTTTTTTAAGTTTCAGTCTTTCTTTTATGTGCTAGCAAGTGATAGCAAGTGAGAGAGAGAGAGAGAGAGAGAGAGAGAGAAAGAGAGAGAAAGAGAGAAAACCCATGCCCCATAACAGGGTCTCATATCACAATCTTCCCTCCAGTCTTTCCCAGCCAGCTAGGATTATACTCATGTGTATAGGTCAATCCAGGAGTGACTCTCCATCTTCCTTCTGGCTTCCAGCATTGCAGAGTATTGTGCTATTCCTGGGCAACCACAGCTGGGCCAGTCATCTGGATAATTTGATCTAAGTAATTTCATTTGAGATCCAGTGAAGGAGAAGGAATTGTAGAAGTTGTGACTATACCTCAGTGGAGCATGGACAAGCTAAGAATGTTGAGATAGGGCTGGATCCATGGTGCAGAGATAATGCACTGCTCAGGAGAAGCCAAATCCCACATGGCAACCACGATTTGAGTCCTAGGCCAGTTAGATATGAATACTCAAGATCTGATGAGCTGTAGGACTGGAGGAAGGAGACTATGGTGTGGCCAGATCCTGTGTAAAGTGATCTTCTCTCTTCTCTTTCTCTTCTATGCACTCTTAGGCACATACACATATTCTATCATAAAGATATGATTAAAAAATGAAAGAATATTTGAGATGGGAAAAAATGTTGAGATGTGGTCATTAGATCTGAAAGAACAATGTATTCTGGTTCTGTATCTTTTTAAATACTGGAAAAGAAATGATATCTGAGGCAAAACACTACCCATGAATAAAATCTAAATAAAATCACCTAACATGGAATTCATGTTGTCTACCCTCAGTTTGCATCCCAAGCTCAGTTACCATGAACTATTTTCAGTTCTAAAAACACGCCTTCTCTCCCATACCTCAGTCTTTGTTCATACCGGTAACTCTACGGGGAAAACCCTTTCTGCTTCTTGTTTGCATGGAAAGTTGCTGAATACTCTTTAATATTAAGCTTAAAGAACTGGCTTTTCATGGAATCTTCCTTGAGTTTTCTATGTATTGAGTGCAGCATTTATAGCATAGTTCAGAAACTAGTCCTTTCCACGTTCTCTTTTTGCTGAGCAGGATACTCCTAAAGAAGCTCTTTATCTGAAGGTAAAGGCCTTATTGTATTTCTTCTGCCTTTATATTTTCTGTACTTAGTTTAGCATTTTATTTTCCTGGTTGGATAACCCCTTTATCTATCTCAGTGGCCTTCCCATTAGCCATTGACAGTCTTCTATTAAGATGACCAATGGCCTTTTCAGCCCATAGCATATGTCCCCTTCATTACCAAGAGCACTAGCAAAAAGTATATGAAAGAGTCAAGGGGCCAGCAGGTGTTTAAGGCATTGGACTCTCACATGGCTGACCACGGTTCAAGACCTGGACCTGGTAGCTTTCTCTCTCTCTCTCTCTGTCTTTCTTTCTCTCTATGGTGAGTGCATGTGCCCTATAACAAGTTAAAAAAATAGTAAATAAAATAAAATTCTTAAAAAAAGAGCCAAAATTAAGGAAGTCACAACTAAAAGAAATAACAAAGGAACATGAAAAACAACTCCCTATCTTGAGACAAATGAAAAACTGAAGCTACAGGTATGCTATCTAATAGGGTCATGGATGTTTTTAAAATTGATGTAATTGTCAAATATTTGCTGAATGTCAAAGGAATGATCGCACGAATTTTCTGGAGTGAGAAGATTGGATAGATTTTTTTCCCCCCTTCCATCTGGCTATTTTTCTATCAATTGATCTTGAGCCATCATCAATTTGCAAAAAAGCTCTTTGGCTTGCTTCCTTTTCTTCCTTGTCCACCCCCTCTTTAGCCCATTGTGTTGGTTTGGCTAGGAGCAGACTGGAAATCAGAGAGGTGATTATAGCCAAAGCACTGAAGAAGTAGGGTTTGGATATGGCCTCTGCTGTCACTGGAGCTAACAAAAAAAGTAAGCAAGAGGGGGACACTTGCCAATTGATCGGAAACCTCCACGATGACATCAGGTCTCTGGTGTGCAACAGACCTGGCAAGGCTCACCAAGTGGAACATGTTAATGACCTGTGGTTACCTAAGATAAGTTTTTTCATCTGTTAGACAATGAATTCATTTTTAAAAATCTGGAGATAAAATTTACAAAGCTAGGATAAAATGATGATGAATAAGCAATGTGTAGTACAGGCTAAACTTTGAAAAGATATCCAAATGACTGAAGCTATCAATATGTATTTGATAATAGCTCTTGTAAGTGAAGATGAGAGGCAGAAAGGACTGGTCTCTGCTTAAAGGATTCAGACTCTGTTGAAGATCAGAAATTCCATGGCTGGAACAGAAGACACTGAGAGAAAACTGAAGTCCCTCCGAGACCAAGTCAATAAAGATACAATCACAGTCAGGTGTAGAAACACTTCCTAAATCTCTACTACTAGAAGATTACTTTTGTCTTTGGATATTTTATTTTATACCAAATTGTTTTTCTAAATTGTAGGCTTAGAAAAATGAATACTGGTTCAAGTTTATGAAGAAATGATTCAATAATAAAATGTTCATTCCTCTATGTGGTAGCACAAGGCATATCAATTGAGTTCTTGCCATGCATCAGACACAGGGATAGGAAAGCGTGGGGATTCAGAGCCTTTGAATTCGTGCTAGCAGTGGGAAGAGGTGAACTGTCTACTCTTAGGGCCTTACAACAACTCCTGAGATGAGGAACTAGTATTTTCTAACAATTACAACTGTCCAATTAAGTTTCTAAAAAGGAGATACACTCTGAATATATAAATAGGTTTCAATAACAGAAATAGGATAATATATATATTAATAATAAAATTATACGTCAATTTATATTATATCCTATGTAGGATAAATTGATGTGGATTAGTAAGGCACAGGTAGGAGTGTGTGGTCTTAGTTGTGGTAGACTCCTGGATGGACTGTGAGTATATCCATGTGGGATATTTGTACATTATTTTTTTGAGTTATGAAAGGTCTCCATGATGATGATGTGGTGGATGGACTCCCTGTGGGAAATGTCTAACCCTCTCACTACTTATCCACTGGTAGTGGAACCAGAGGGTGAAAATTACATCAGAGAATTCAGCCCAATGTCAGAAAGAAAATTCTAACAGATCTATTAAAAAAGAATATTTTTCTGGGAGAATAAGCCAGCAGAAGAGGTATAATCATCCATGATGGTACAGGATGAGGTAGAGTGGATGGGGGGCAAAACCTTACCAAGTGTTAAATCTGTCATTCTATCACGCAATCTTCTAGGTTGAATTTTAGATTTGGAGAAGTAGTCACTCTCCTATATAGAGTTGGTTAGAGTGGATGGCGCACAAAACCTTACCAAGTGTTAAATCTGTCATTCTATCACGCAATCTTCTAGGTTGAATTTTAGATTTGGAGAAGTAGTCACTCTCCTATATAGAGTTGGTTGCTTAAATAAAATTATTAATACCTTTGCCATAGTCTTTTTATTTTTGCCTATTTTGAAAATGTAGCCTATGTTAATTTCTACTCAATAAATAAAATACTGGCAGGATATTAATATATCACTGCCACTTCATAGTCTTCTAGCACCTTATTAAGAAATAAGGAGGGATTGTTCATTGTCCTTGAGCTAATGTTTGGACCTCATCATTGGTTCACATTCCTGGGAAGAATGGAATAGGAGGTGGAACAATAAAGACCCTGCCATTAAAAGCCTCTTTGCCATTAAAGGGAATCCTAAGATGTTCTGGTGGGTGGCCAACATTCCAAAACAGAGCTGTAAGATCTAAGCCTGTCCTATCTATTTCTTCTATCCACCAAGGCTCAGCATGGCTTTATTTGCCTATCCTCTTATTATTCTGAACTCCCTAGTTGCCTGGACTCTCTCTCTTCACAAATAGTTTCATGTACTGTATTCAGCATTAACGTAGAGTGACTATGTAGAGATGTCTTCTAATCCTACTTCTAACAGATTAACAGCTAATAAACACCATGCAACACTCTCTCCTCTGAACCTCTTCTTAAAATACAGAGTTTGGTTTGCCAACATTGGTATATTTAAAGCCTCCAAGATTCCAGGGAAGACTTTAGAAAGTTAACTGTGTAAGTAAGACCTGTTCAGAGAGGAAATTTTCCAACACGAAGACCTAAATCTGTGTATCAGCAGCCTGTGTGGGCAGAACCTCAGGGGATTCTGTTGTCATTTAAATGGACAGGATGTTTGTCCTCACTTCAAATAAATCTTCTCACTTTACTCTTGTTATGTAAGACTGGAGAGAACTCTGGACTTGTATTACCTAGGGAGAAGGAGAGGTGGCATCAATTTTGTCTCAAACGGGAAAGCGTGACTGTTCCAGGGAGGGAAACCGTGCCATCTTCCAGTGACTTTGTTATGAAAGGACTTATGCCAGTTTTTCTTCCTCATTTCTCTTTGCCCTTCTTCCTCATAGTCCCTATACTCCTTCTCTCTCTTCTTAGCTAGAAGGAAAGCAATTAGTTTTAGAGAAAACTCAATAACCAGAAGCTGTGTTGAAAGCTTTAAAGAAAGCCCAACCAATACTCTGTTTTAAGCATATGAAATATCAACAAAAATATGTTTGCGATAACCTGGATAATTATATGAACATTAAATGTAACAGCACCTCACATATACACACAATTAATTAGAGGTTAAACAGTGTGCACATAGTCCAATTTATGGGATTTCTAATCCTAGTAAACCAGAAGCCTCAAAAGAATGTACTTGGAAAACATTGACTATTTCCTGAAGTCTGAAAATTTGTGACTCTTAAAAAGTAGCTTGATTATGGGGCTACAAAATTACAGATATTTGGAGAAATGTATTGGTCTTTTTGCCTGAGATCTAATTTCTGGGACCAAGTCCTTTCTTTACTTTCAGGTAGGTGTTTCTTGTTGCAATAGAAATTTAGGTGTGTTTGATTGTTTACTACTCCTTTTATTTGTGTTTCCCTGCTTGTCTCCATTTCAGACCTTGAAAGCCACAGTAGAGTGAGAGTTTGATTGACTCTTTACATTGCCAAGGTGTGGAGTTGACTTTAGAGAGATTGGGTCGGTCCACAGGTGGAAATGATGACACCATTGTGTGCTAGAGAAACAGCCCATGTGCTCTGCTCAACTGTACTCATGATAATAGCGGCCTTGACCTTTAACACAGCATAACTTTCTCCATGCAGACCACATCTCCTTTGAAGAAAGTTCATAGTTATAGATTCACTTGCTAGGAATCTGAATTTGTTTGATTTGTTCCTCCTCCTGAAATCCAGCATCATCTATCTGTACCAGACACTTTTCCAGCTTGATTTACCCTGACGGTGCTATCTCTCTGCTTATACCCATAGCATTTGTCAGATAAACTACCTCTGGGTCATTAAAATATCAATGCATTTCTTGGGATTATTTACAACTTCCTTTACTGGTTTTTCTCTCTCCAGAACCGGACTTGAAGCCATCATGGAGACATACGCATTCTGGAGACCCCCTGTGCGCACACTCACCTTTGAAGATTTCACCACCATGCAAAAACAGCAAGGTAAAGCCCTGGGAAAGGCCTCTGCTTAGTGACAGGATGAGAGTGGGAGTAGAGGCTGAACTGCATGTAACACATCTGGCTCCAAGCCAAGACGTGGGTTATAGCAATTCTCCTGGAATGAAGAGAATTTGGTAGCTCTGTAAATAACCAAAGCATCACCACTTGTGCAAACAAGCTGGTTGCAGAGGCAGCCAGCATTTCGTCTGACACTCAGAATTCTCCCTCCTTTCCTAAAAACATGGATATCTATTGCTGACCATGATGGCAATAAAATTATTATTACTTTCACTAAGCATTCATGTAGGCCTTAGTGTTTATTGACATCTTCACAATAAACTTCATTTATTCCTCACGGCAGCCTTATCAGTTTTCTTATTCTATTTTTGTAGATGAATGAGAACTTAGCTCTAGATGATGGGAAAAAATTCCACCAGTTCTCACAACGAGCCTGTCTGTCCATTCTGACTGTGCTCCCTCCTTTTTTGTTTATATGAAGCAACACCTCTCTCAAGTTTGTGGGCTAATGCTTTGTACTTTTCTTCTAATTGCTAATCTCCCTTCCCTTGAACCTCAGGTTGGAAAACCATAGCTTTTTCAGTGTCTTTCTCCAACCTCCTTATGCCCAACGGCAACACTGATCACAACATATAGACGGAGCTTATTCTGGTCTATCAGATGGCTGCCATTAATAGAAGCCTAATCTTTGAATTTGTGGTTCTGCCATTTGAGAGGCCATTCTAGGACTTGGTAATATATTGCATTAGATTCCTTTCTCAGGGGAGCTTCTAGCACTTCTAGCACACTGAATTAGGTTTGTTGCCTAAGTTGCTAAAATCTCTCAAATTTTAAAATGTAGCCATTAAAAGCATAGACGTTGGAGTCAGACAACTTTGTTGAGCTCTTACCATCTTTTCTCCTTGGGTTTGTGACCTTGGTCAAGTCTTTCAAGCTTTCTTATGCAATTTTCTGTATTATAGGGGATAATATAATAGAATTTTTGTGAGGATTAAATGAGATAATTCTTTAAAATCATAATAAATACTCAATTCATGCTAATTATCATTATCTTCATCATCTCCATCATTATCATCTTCACCCCCTTTTGGTCCAAGTGCCTGGATACCTAAGAGGAAGATAAATTATTATTACCTTTTTAGTGAGTAATTATTTAAGGTATCATTATACTATTCCTTTCACAGGGATCTGGTGAGATAAGTGATCTAGAATTTCCATGTCATTTTTCATAGGTAGAGAGAAATGAAAGCCTTTTATATGAAGTGAGTTGCTCCTTATAAAGCTAAAGCTGTGATTGGAAGCAGGGTCAATAATTATCCAGGGTGTTACTACTACATTGAGACCCTTAAGATGGAGAGTTTTAGTTTGTTTCTTCATTTGTCTATCTACTTATTTAAAGAGAGAAAGATAAGCACCCTCAATAAGGCCTCGTGTGGCAATCATTCCTTCCCTGCCCCGACCCTTACAGCAGCCTTTCAGCCAGCCGCAATCAGGAGCAGTGTAGACAGGTCAACCTAGAAACCAAATCCCAATCTTCCATTATGGCTTATAGCCTTGTGGAGCATTGTACCATTGTACCACTCTTGCGCTAACATAGCTGGGCCACGAAGCAGAGCTTTTGTGGGAGTGCAGAAAATCTGAGCCCTCCTCATCTTTGGTAGTTACTTACTCTCTGTGTAACCTTGGCAATTTACTTCCACCCCAGCATCATTCATTCACCTACAAAAGAATGACATTTTTTTTTGCAAAGCAATTTATATAAATATATAAATAAATATTTTATAAATGAAAATGTGTCATGTAAGGACACTTATTTTATTCTTTTTATTTCTAAGGTAACATTTTTCTGTCTACCCTTGCTTTATTAATTGGCTTTCCAAACTCTAGGTAAGAGGAATTTGTATCATGGAAGCTGGTATGGAAAGTTTGACAGGGGTATTGCCTGTTTCTGACAGCAGACATTGATGACAATAGGTTGTGTTCATTACTGTGTCCTTAAGATTATCATGGGGTTTGTCACCCAGGAAGTACCTCATGACTGTGGCACTATGACACAGGTAGGCAAGGTCACTGTTCTGCTGCATTTGGAGCTCAACCATGTAGTGTGGATATGAATATGGATATTGGGATCGATAAGGGTAGCAACCTGCATTGCAGTAGCACATGGGCCCTTGGACAGGCACATGAAACCTGCATGAGTTTTTTGTACGTGCAGCATAGCAAGCTTCATGGTACTTTTTAATTTTTTGCTATAGGGTATGTGAACTCACTAGAAGGAGACAAGGGTGAAAGAGTAAGAAATCCCCCCCCAGGGGGAATGGCCATGCCCCAATCCTTTCTCCTCCATTCTTCTCTTGGGATTTTGGGCGCACACACATGTGCAACATGTTTCTTAAGCTGCCAGGTCATCTGGGACTTGAACTGCCCAGGTGGCCATGTGAGATCCAGCCACATTAACCACCATACCACAGGTTGGTCCAGCTTCATAGAACTTCTACTGAAAATTTATCACTATGAAGGTTTCTAATTGATACTTTGAAAACAATGATTTAAGAGAAACTGAACTTTCAAAGCATAGCATCATGATCACTTCAGTGGTCCTCTTTTATTACTGGGGTGGGAGAACGAGTTTGAATTATTGGATACATGTGGTGGTGGGATGGGGCTAGAGGAAAAGCCAAGACTCTATTAAATAGTTTAATTGGAATATATTTTTGAACCAAACACTGAACTCGATCCAGATTTTCATTATTAAAAAATATGTGGCTTGGTTTCTTGACGTTAACAAAGGACGTAAAACCAGCAACACCCATTCCCTCTTAGTTAAGAATTAAGAGTTCAGTAACTCTGGACAGTATCACTTATAAAATAAGAAAAAAGACATAGCCATCTGTGTTCAACTGCTTTGTCTTGTAAGAAATAGAGAGTGTTGAACTTCCAGTGGAAACTTCAGTGGCAGACTGAATTAACAGTAATTCCCTTTAGGTGTGGGAGTATCGGCAATGTTGGCGCTGACTCTGAGATCCAAATAATGACTGACTCACCAAGTGTCCATAATACCTCATTGCTTCAAACTCATGCATGTCTGGCATGTTGAACTGCAGATGTAGGACAGTTCTGCATTACTATTGATGGGAGTGAGATCAACCTTTCTGCTTGGATAAGAATGGAAGCTTTTTTCATTCTGCCCTTGCTGTCATTTTTATTTCTCTTCCATTAAGACTCATCTGCTGGTAGAATTTCAAGGAAAGCACTTAGGTGAATTAACCAGAGTTTCACAAAAATAACTCAAACCTTTCTATTTTAAAAAACATACTGGGGCTGACTTTCCAAACTGTAGTTGAAAAACAAACGTAGCGGTAATGTGCTGCTCATGCGTTGCTCGACCCTTATGGATGTGAGACCCTGTTGAGAGTGCTCCTCTCTTTTTTCTCTCTCTCTCTCTCTCTCTCGACAGAAATAAATTCATAAAAAGTCTTAAAAAACCTAAAAACATAGTACACAGAGTGTTCTAAATAGTTGTGTTTTCCTATAGAGCAGAATGCATTGGATTCATCACCCTTTGACACAAACAATAAATGGAATCATAGAGCAGTCTAGTAACAGATCTGCAGTGACGTGCCTGCGGGATTGAGTTAAGAACACCAATGTAAGATTTACCCTTGATTTTTGATTCCTCTTAACTCTTCCTGGAAAAACAGCCAGTTTTTTTCTTAACTCTGCCTTTCTCATCCCTTCTCCTGCCTTAAAATCTCTCAATGAAATCCAGGGTGCTAGCGATTAAAAGTAAATACAATCAAAGGGCCTGAGGCTATTAAAAAAATCCAGAAAACACCAATGCAGATTTCCTATTTGACAGACAGATTCCTTTCCAACAGACATTATCGTTCTTCATTCTTACCAGAGCTTTAATTTGTCCATGAAGAATTTAGTTTACTCTTCCTCTTTTATGGTTTATTGTTCAACAACTTGGATATTAACTCTTAAGTCCATATTTCTTTTTTTTTTTATGAAGTCCCATTTATGGTTTTATCTCTAGACATCTTCATTTAGAATCAGCAAGGATGTTTATATGTTTGGAGAATCTGAAGATAGAAATCCAATTTCAAGAATGGCTTCTGGGGGCTGACAGGTGGCATGGTGGTTAAGGATCTGGACTCCCACATGGCTGACTGTGGTTTGAGTCCTGGACCTGGTGGATTGCTTTCTTGGTGGATTGCTTTCTCACTTTCCCTCTTTTGCTCTCTCTCTGTTCAAATTAAAAATAATAATAATAACAAATAAAATAAAATAAATAGATAATTATTTTTTTAAGAATTATTTTATTTAACTTTATTTATTAATTTATTTATAAAATTTGACCAGAGAGGGACAGAGTAAAAGAGAGAGTGGGAAAGTGAGAAAGGTCTGGGACTCAAACCATGGTTGGTCATGTGGGAGTTCAGTGCCCTTAACCACCATGCCACCTGCTAGTCCCAATAAATAAATAATTCTTAAAAAAGAAAAGAATGGCTTCTGCATAAACAGGGAAGAAATGAACTAATCTAAGTGATTTAGAGGAGGTGACTGAGGTAATGCTGACAAAGAAGGAAAAAGAAGAGCCCAGATCAGTTACAGACAAGTGCAAAGCGATACTGTTGTTTTGATGGCTAGCCCTGCATATAATTTGTGCCTCAGCTTCCTCATATATGCTACAGAGCTGTTGGTAGGACTAGAAGTGAGAGAGCTTTTATGAGGAGTGACTCCAAGTGATTTAACAGCTGTTTTGCTAGAAGGAAGGAACCATTCTGTAACAGTGACATCAGAACTGGCACTACATCTTCCTCGATGGAGATGAGGAGCTCCGCCCTTCTCAGAAGCCCTCTCTTCTCAAGTGCTAGCAGATCTCGCTTCAGATTTCAACACCTCTGGATGTTTTAGTGTTTGTCAGGCAGTTAAAGAATTAGCATTAGGAGGGCCTCTGTTGGTCATTAGTTTGATTTCTATTAGTGGAGGGTTGGTCAGTGAGAGAGACCAGATACTGAGCAACTCACTCTATTAACCTCTAGTCAATACTGCAGTCTGAGCTGATGTCATCTCTCACCTGGATGACTATGCCGTCCTCTGTAGCCTTGACTTTTTCCTGGAAGGCATTCTCCACACAGAAATCAGGGTCATTATTTTCAAAACATGCATCTTTTTCACGTTAACTCCCCACTTCCAACCTGCTTAAAACCCTTCAAGGGCTATAATTTACTTTCGCTTATGAAAAATATATTCCTTAACCTAGTTTACTAGACCTTGCATGTCCGGGCTTTCACTGCCTCACTGCTAAACTGGAGGTAGTAGCAATGAGAATGAAATAAAATAATACTTACACAGTGCTTAGGAAAGTCTAGGACTTAGCACTCAACAAATGCCCTTTATTATGATCCTCATTATTCTTGTTATTACTACTCTACCTTCAGCCCAAACTACTTCTCTTTCTCTGCTCCAGAATCATGAGCTGTTTCTGCCCAGATTGCTCCCTGTGTCTGGAAGGCTCCTTTCCACCCATGTGCCTTCTCAGCACTATCTACCTTTGAGCCTTCAGCTTATGTGTCACTTCCTCGGTGAAATTTTCTCTGTCATGCAAAATAGGCCAAGCCTCTGTAGGGTATGCTCTTTGTTTATTTGTGTTGTTATTTCACTCATATCTTATATCCACATTTTTCTCACAATTTTTCCCCCATTATTAAATCTCTGGGTCCACGCATGATTCTCAGTGCGTGTGTTGGTGTTGTCATAGTGGCTGAATGAGTACATGCACTTTGTTGGGTTTTGTACCAACAGAGTAGTATCAATGTGATTGGTAAAAATTTAAGAAATTAAGACAATTTTAGGTTAAAATTTGAAAAGGAGTGATATTAGAAAAAAAAAGAACAAAAAACCTAGTATCAGAAATAAAAGAGTTTGGTAAAAACTAGTGAAGAAAATACTCAAAATTTCTTAAGTGGATAACAAGATAGCAAATTGGGAACAATTACTTATTTGCTTATTTTATTAGCTTATCTTTCTTCTGAACTTTTAGAAATCTTTTTAAAAAAGACAAGTTTAAAAAAATTCTCTAATATATATTCCTCATTATATGAAGAGTCATCATCTCAAAAGATATCAGCATTTCCACTTCCTTGTTTAGCCTGTTTTTATTGCTCAGAATGAGGTCAGTGTAATAGCTCTTCTTACTTCCTCTTACTTCCCATGTAAGAGATTATATATTTCTGGGACCAGCAGATGGCATAACGGTTATGTTGCTGGACTCCATGTGATCCACTGTGGTTTGAATCCTGGACCCAGTGGCTTGAAACTCACACTGGGTATGTGTGCATGCATGCCCCAAATCCCGAAAGGAGAATGGAAGAGAAGCGATTGCAGCATGGCCATCCCTCCTGGGGAGTGATTTCTCACTTTTGGTGTCTCTGTCTCTCTGGTGAGTGCACGTGCTCTATAGAGAAAAAAGAAAAAAAAAAGAAAGAGATGATATGTTTCTTAAAAATAAATCACTATCTTATTTTTTATCTTATCATCTTATCAGATCTTTCAGCAGAGCTAGATATTCATTAGGTATCAAAATAGCTAAAATCCCTCAGAAGGATTACTACTTTTTTTTCTTTTTTTTTTTGAGAGGTTTTTGCTATAGGGTGCGTACGCTCTCCAGAAAGACAGAGAGAGACAGAGAGACGGAAAGCAAGAGATCACCCCCAGGGGGGATGGCCATGCCTCAATCCCTTCTCCATTCTCCTCTCGGGATCTTGGGCATGCATGCATGCGTGTCCGGTGTGAGTTTAAGCCGCTGGGTCCGGGACTTGAATCACGGTTGACTACATGGGAGTCCAGCAATATAGCCATTAGGCTAACTGTTGGTCCCTAGAGGGATTACTTCTTGTA
Organism: Tupaia belangeri chinensis; assembly: GCF_000334495.1. Taxonomy (NCBI): domain Eukaryota; kingdom Metazoa; phylum Chordata; class Mammalia; order Scandentia; family Tupaiidae; genus Tupaia; species Tupaia belangeri. The sequence continues at coordinate 2,075,610 of NW_006204105.1, forward strand.
AGGGATTTGTCATAGTTTAAGAAGCCTTCATTCACAGCCTCCATGTCCCATTTCTTTCTCCTCCAGCCCTTCAGATTTATAGTAGAATTAACTGTAGAATTAGAGAGCTATATCAATTAGAATTTATAGGGTTGTCAGTAAAATAAAACCCACATGGTGAAACAAGAAAGAAACTCATTGGCTTAGAAAACTAAAAGGATTCAAGTAGTTGATTTTAAGCAAACTGTGATAAGATCTGATAAACAAATGAGATCACCCAGGCCAGGTATTGCCCCCATTGTTTTACCTTGTTTTCCTGCATCCTGGTGACTTCTCAGGCTCCCCGTGGTGGCAACATGGCTGCCAGCATGCTGGCTCTTATATGCTCAGGTTTAAATCTAATTGGAAAGTACCTATGCCTCTCTTAAGATTTCTAGCAAAATCTCACTGAGTCTCATTGACTCTAAGTGGGCCACTCCGGAGCCAGTTTCTGAGGTGGGTGAATATCATGTATTCATTGTCCAGGCCTGAGTCATGCTCCTTCCCTGGAGAAGGGGTGAAGGGTGACAGTGGGTGAGGGCATGTTTCCAAGTGGGAAAACTGAGTACTATTGCCAAAAGAGAGGCAAATTAATTCTAAATAGTAATAAGGACAGATGTACACTGTGGCAAAGAAGGCAGTAAAACACACACTGAGAACATGGCAGGTGTAAAATGGGACCATTTAAAAGCAGAGACTCAGAACACAGAGGATCAATGTGAATAATTAGACTTGGATGAAGGTATCAATAGCTATTTTAAAGGGAAA